>NW_027358157.1:72174-130594 GCF_012295235.1 Primulina huaijiensis | reverse complement strand
ATATATATATATATATATATATATGATTCTGCTTAAGTGTGCGTTTCCAGCACTTGCCTACCTTTTATATTTTTCCTTTTTTGGATCATAATCGCCCGAACATTATCGCTCACTCTCTGGTGTTCTTATTTTGGTTGTCCATATCTAACTGATAGCCAGCTTTTTTTTCCATTGAAAATAGGAGAATAACATAAATAATTGATAAAATAGTTTGTCCACAATATAACAAACATTTTTCTTTTGCACTTACTTCCAGAAAATATGTTCTCAATGTAGAGTGTCATCCCTACAGAACATTTGAATCCAAGATACACTTGCATCAACAAGAGGATAAAACAGAGACAAAAATCAAGAGATGCTATAAGTAACAACCTCCGTTATCAGGTAAAAGTTCTCCTCTTCAAGCAGTTTCTTAAATTGGGAATGTCTTTTTCCAGACAAGATTCCATTGCCTGACGTACCACAAAAGGATGATGCAGAAAACCCATATTTTACAGGGGCGCCATAAAAAAAAAAACATCTTGAAGCATGTTTCAACCTCACTGAAGATTGACTTTGGAGTTTTCCTGATACAATGGATCTCGTACAGGTTGAGTTGGCTCGACAGTCTAAATCAAAAAATATATTTGTTGGAAGGACTAAGGAGGACGCTGGGAAGAAATGGGAAGTGAATTTAAAATTTTTGAATGCCATTTATTTTTCTTTACTTTTTCATTCTCCATCTTCCACCATCCATTCATAATCATAAACATGTAATCAACTACCGCTAGACGTATCCATCCATAATATACCCCCCTTCCCCAGTGATCTGCCATCTATCCTACGAACAGGCCGTACCTCTTGCGAGGCGAGAGAGGCTATCGCCTCAGGCCCGATCCTCACAGGGACCCAAAAAAAAATCATGCACTTAAATAGTATGTGCATTGGACATTGACCTATTGAAAACATGATTAAATATGATAATTGTGTTCGTTTTGAATTTAATCAAATTATGTAGAGCTCAAACAATAAAGCTACACGGCTCATTAATTAAATTTTTAAAAATTTTGTATGCATAAATTGGTAATGTTTGTCCAATATATTTAATATTTTATCTTGTGTCAACTCATGTGTTAAACTTTTATACTTTACTTGTCGATTATTTGGCTTCTTTTCTTGAATTTATGTAGTTAGACCCATTTCAAAAAAATAAAACACAAAAAATTGTTATACTTACCTATTTTACATATCTTTATTTTTATTTTCTTGAATAAAATATTATATTTATTATTTAAAACAAATCATATATTTTTACAATATTAGTTCATTATATATATCATTTTGTTATTTTGATAGTTTATATCGATACATTTCAATTTTAGCAACATATCTTACAAATTTTGCCAATTTCAATCTTTTTCCAATATAATTGTTCATATGACACTGCATTACGTTAGAGTCATGTTGATATTGTGGCGCACGAAGAAAAAAATCGCAAAGAGATAAATATATAACTCGTAAAATATATTTTTCATATATTTATTGTTTGGATATTTTTAATTTGCAAACTGAGCTTTCCGGTTATTTATCACAACAAGATTTTTTTTAACATATCGCCTCAGGTCGTGAACCACAGGTACGGCTCTGCCTACTAAGCCAATGTCTAACAGAATATTTGCGTCGAAACATATCAGAATGTAACACATTGGCATCACTATTGCAACACATTAATAACAGATATCAATGTATTATTATCGAATATGAACCAGCAGCTATCAACGTCGTGTTGCACCCCATGCTTTAGCTCTTGTACCTTCGCTACAACGTCAACTCGTAAAAATCTAGACAAAGGAATCCGAAATTCAAACCTGATTCATCATGCGCCGTGAGCAATTTTCTAGTATTATCATGCGTCACCTCGACCCCGACTGGCCCGAATTGACATTCCTAATAGGTGATGCTTTGGGAGTAAAAAAATTCTCTCACGATCCATTAGCAATATTTTTTTAAAAAAAATAATTAATTAATTTTATTTTATTGGTTTTTTTATATTCCAATTCTTCCAGTTCTTTTTTTCAAAAAATATACTCTCTCTTTTTTATCTTGTCAATTTTTTTCATTGAACTATATGTTGTCAATCTTTCTTGTATCATTTTCTCTTATTTAATTTATATTTATATACTACAGTAGGGATGCTGTGGGAGTAAAACGTTTACTCCCACAACCCATTAGCTCGAAAAGCTTATTTGCTGTCAAAGGGCACTTCTTATATATTTTTATTTAATATAATTATAATTATATAAATATAATTTTCAGGTTTTGTTTTTTTTAAAAAAATTCTATGTTCTGATCGAGGGACTGGGCATAACCTTCCAACTTTCGTTTTTTTTAAAAAAATAATCATCATTTATCTATGCTAAAATATATAGTTTATATTTGATTGAGTATTGAATTAGTCAACTTAAAAACATGTATTGGAATCATATAATTGCCGAATTAATTAAATGCATAACCCTATTTGGTAGGGCGTTTTTTTTGGCTATCATCATAAATAACAATGATTATGTTACAAAGTTTGGTAATGGTTTCATACATTTTACAATCTAACATAGTAAACTAAGCGAAAATGTGCGTCTCAACATATATAGCAATAAATCATCTGATATTAGAATAATAACCCCAATATCTCATTCCTACTGCATAACAAATCACAAGCAAAAACATATAAAGACCAAAATTCCCCTTGGTAAGACAACATTACACAAAAAATTAGCCTTTGAGGACCCAAAATCGCCAATTTAAACGACTTGACCTTGCCATTCCTTATTCAGAGCTACACATTTACAATTTCATTCTGCACATCTCCAAGATATCAATTGCTGTAGCAATCTTTGAATCTTAAAGATTTCTGATGGAACAAAAGGTTCCACAGACTGCGCAGCTGTGTTTCTGACTGTCATCCATCCGTGGATGTGTTGGTGTACAAGTCATTGTCGGCTTTGTGTTCTACTTTAGTTTCTGCAATATATAAGTCAGATATTCAAAACACTGCATTTTAAGGGAATCACAATCTTATAATTCTCAACTAAAAAAGTAGATATCAATGTGAATGGCACGGGTTCACTAAAGGTTTCAGAAAATAAGAAGACAAGGGATCACCTTTGAACCAGTGCCTCGAGATGAGTTCTTTGAAATAGCAATTCAATTTGGTTAATACAAGCTTTTCTTGTTCCGCATATAATGAGCTAAGGCCATTCATGGATGATGACTCCATTGGCGTTCTCGCGTTAGAACTTGAGATGTGATGTGGAAAGTCATCTGTCATAAATGATGTATCTTGTTCATCACACATTAATGCAAGTGTTGTTGGAGAAAATGGTCTTCGGTTATCTATAGCAGAGCCAGCCGATTCCCCCGACGAAGTTCTAACTCCATCTTCTTGATTTCCGTCTAAATTACGGTTATCCTTATGGTCTATGTGCGATGAAACAACATAGATTTTGGCCTCATTCACACACTCATCATTTGTAATCGTCGTCTTTTCTTCTGAATAAACAAGTACAATTTTTTTTAATCTTGATCTCACAAAAATAATGGATGTGGCCCATGGCCTTTATCTACCTGTAAATGTCCTTGCTGCTTCTGCTGAATCTTTAATTAAGAGTGCGCAGAGGTCTTTCACATGATGTGATTGGATCATGCCAGCCAAAGAAGACCTTCAATCAGAGGGATAAAGGATAAGTGTTTATAAAGCAAAGTAACATATGCGGATACCTGCAAATCATAAATTAGTAAGTATTCCAAGCAAATACACAAAAATACGAAAAACATCAAAGTTTTACCTATAAAAGGTGGGTCCTAAAGTTGTTGCAGAGTCAGGTTTAGACAGGTGAATAGATGATAACGGGGGATAAGATGCATCAGATGCCAAGCGAGTTTCCTATTTACAGAAGAAACAAGATTTTATGTAGACTTTAAACAAGTGTTTGACAGTTTTTTTTTTTTTATCAGCAGCATGAACTGAGGTGCGGCAACATTGGAAACTAGACAAGTGCTTCACCAATTTAAGAACACAAAACGAAGAAACAAAACTGCCAAAAAAATTATAATTTCTAACGAAATATGAAGTTCCATTAACTATTTCATAGGCACCTGAGAAAATTGTCGAAACCTGCTAGTCAATTGATCATTAAGAGTGACCCGAAAGAGCATTCTCTGATTTTTACTCTTCTTGGATGGTGGAGTTCTAATGGCTGCATTGGTCACCTGTTGGATGACTGTCGCAGAGTTTGCTGGAATTCCGTGGAAAAGAGCTTTCCTTTCTTCACTCCCATCAAAATTTTTGCAGTCCATGCATTTGCATTTGTCAGAGCACAGAATATTGGCCTGGAAGCACTCACAGTACTTCTTCAGGCACCCGGACTTCTTACAATTGCATCCTTTGTAGTGTTCAACCTAGATTTTCCTTGAGTCGGTTAAAAGTATGCAATTACAAAACATCACCATACATCAAATTTAACTAAAATAAAGTTTTAGTTCCTAGTAGAAGACAATCGGGATAAGAAAAATCATTACTTCAGTAGGATTTAAAATTTGGTAATATGGATGCCAAAGCATAAGGAAAATCAAAGAATTAAATTGTGGTCTAAAAAGCAGTCAGAAATAATTCAGAAAATCATGTTAAGTGCCCGTACATCCGAGGCTCCATGTGGACTGATAGCTATCTTCGGCATGAAGGCGTTAGGATTTCTCTCTAATATGGCATAAATTGATGCCTTCCTGTTGGCCTCATATTCTATTTTATTATGACAGCCGATACAACTACATCCATCGCAGTAGATCCCAGAGGTAAAGCATTCGCAGTACCTGTTGGTCATTACAGCAAGCTTAACCAAGATCAGTAAACCACTACATGGAAAGGATTTGCACAAAAATCAATTCAACGAGTAAAAGTCAGAGCAGAAATTTATTGCACAGCAGAGTTAAATAAAATTTAGTGTACGTTCTTCAATCAACCAAACTAATGCAAGGGCCATTAGACCAGAAACAGGTTTATAAATAAAGTTTCGCTTTTTTTTCTTCTCAATCTGACATACTATGTTTGTCCAAAACTGCATATCTAGTTAGACAAGTTGACTACTTCCCCAAGTGCAAAATAAATAATTGTAAGTTTACTAGAAAAAAGTTCATCACTAATATCAGACAGCATAGCATGATCAAATAGTATTATAATTTCAACATTATAAAAAAAATGCAAGAAATTAGAAAAACTTTTTTTCCAAAACATTTGTGCAAAAAACTGCGAATCTTCCAATTACCCAGCTGCAGGCAGCAACATGCCAAAAATGAGGTAGTTACTTTATCTGTTTATCACAATCAAATGTTCAATGATTTCATCTTTTCCTACCAAGGGATTCATGAGGTTCGTAAATTGGAATTCACTGAAATGGTTGTACCAAACAGCAAAAAAAATTAACATGTTGCCTTTGCTAAGGAGATGTTAATCAATTAGAGAAATGTACTTACATCTTCAAGCATCTAGAATTTTTACAGTTGCAATGTTTCTGCTTCTTCGGAGTGCAATCCTTCGTATCTGGATGACACAGCACTTGAGCTTTTGGGGACTCTGCGTTCCTGAATATCACCAGTGTTAGTAATCACTAATTATCATCTCTTACAACTATGATATAAAGGCTTGTTACATCTAAGCCGCTCTATATAAATTTCTTGAGCAAGAGGAAGTGACAAAAAATGCAACACAACCAGGAACACAAAATACAGCGAATTTTGAAATGAAAATTACTATCATCCGTAACTGTCCCTTTCTGTATTTGAACTCTAAACCCATCTTACAGTACTTTTACGCTGCCGTTTCACGTCAATACCTCTATCCACAATTATTTCGACCCATTGCAGATTTGAACCATATGGCTCAGTTTCTGCTACAGAAAAGTAAGACAGTACAAACAAACCGTTAACATATAAACACGTAGTCTACCCTTTACATTATCAAATATTCATTCACAGCTAAATTAATATTTAACTAAACTTTCACTTCTGAAATTGATTGGAATTCTAATCAATTCAAAGTCCCCATCAAAAAGCATCCAAAAATCTTTCTTTTCTACCTTCTCAATTCAAACTTCAACACAAAAATATTAAAATCACTACCTCGTGGAAAGATTATTTAAGCAATAGAACATTTTGGGCAGCATTTGAGTTGCCTTTGTGGAGTAAATTAGTGACTAAATAATGGTTGGTAAAAGCTTGCACATGTATTCACATACAAAATTTTTGGATTCATTCTACTACAAATAGATAAATTTTTCCTCATTGTAAACCATCCCAAAGCAACAAGGTCAATCATAAAGAAAGTCTTGTGAGTTTAAGGCAACTGCTTTGGGATCTGAATTTGGTGAGTTGTATTTGAGAGTTTGAATGTTCTAATTTTTAATGTGTATTCACAATCTTTTACAACATTGAAATAAATTACAAGGTGCAATATTTATCCTGGACCTAAAACCAACAGTCATATCAGAGCGGGGGTCCTTCAGAAACTCAGAGTATGCATTTGGATTGCATCTTTGTCTCATCTTCTACACGAGAAAAGATTCTTTTAAGTGTGGAGAAGGTAGAAGAGTTCCAAAGTCACGGTTTATTGCTGATTTCTTTCATCATGCCAATAATTCGGTGTGTGCCATAGAAAGGTGATTATGTGGATATTACTCTCGTTGTAGAGAACACTGAGAAATAAAGCACTACCTACTCAAACCTGATTTACGAGCTACTGTTGGGGTTAATAACATAATCCCACCAAGAAAGGCCAAGGCATTGATGAAATGGAAAGCCAAAGCTGGCATAGCCATGTATCCATTGTTTGCTGCCATAACATATTTGTTGTGGTGGATTTAAAATTTCAACACACAAAAGGAACTTGGGATTCACTTTCGACTTTTTTTCAAGACACCAAGAGTTTGAGATGGTAAGACATAAATAAACTTTTTCTAAGCTCAATTATGGAAAAGTCTTGAGCATAAAATAGAGTTGTATGCTGGGTTGTAGAGTGTAGACTCAATTGTTTGAGTTCTCAATTTGGTGTGCTGTATTTCAAAGTTCTATATTTTGTTTTGTCGAAGACTCGATGCGTATTCACCATCTTCCAAATAATAAAATAAAATACGATATGCCTCGTTTATCCTGGACGAAATTATAGCTAAAATGTACAGACAATTAACATAAAAAATAAGTTGCAAGGACTCACTGCAATGGCTGCAGGGCAGACTTAGGTAAAGAAACCAGCTTCACTGGGTGACCCCGAGGTAACAAAATTGGCAGAGATTTCTTTTGTCTCCCGGTAGAAGCAATTTCGCGTGGTGGTGATTTGGACAGAGACCTTATCCGCTTCGGTCCCGAAGACGGTATTTTTGTCTGTGCCACCTGCTGCGGCAATCGAGAACTTGCATGAAATTGCCGCGATGGCGCCAAGGCCAGCAACTTCGACTGTAACTGAGCCTGCGGATGCTCTGGCAGAATCGAATTCCCCTTGCCATTAGCGTTTGTAGTTGCAGAAGCTTTACAACGGGCCGCAAAATCCAACTGCCTGGCCACTGCCGCCGTTTCACTCTGCTCCATGACCCAAGTTTCTTCAATTTTCTTCTCCAAAACAAAGATACTGTATATTTAATCGCACGCAGCAAAACTAAGAAGCAAAACGAATCTGCAGTTTTCGGGGTAAATAAATTGGATAAATCTTCTGGTTTCCAGAGTTTGATGATCTCTCGCTCATGAAAAATCGAATTCTTTTCTTCTCCCACGCAAAATTTTTAAATTAGTTCGATTTCCCTGAAATCTCGAGAGATCCAAAACTCAATACATCATATAGGGGTCCAGATTTTGCTGATGAGCATCAGATTTTGAGGGGTTTTTAGAGAGAGAAATTTTCGCAGAATTGTGAGTCATACGTATATATATATATATACTCCCTTCCCCAACTCTTTTGAAATTCAATTTTCGAAAATTTGACGGTTAGATGAGAATAGGATTCGGTCGTACGGCTGATATTGAAATTGTTGATCGTACGGTTACAGTTTGAAAAAGGGTAAGGTGCAGATTTTCAGTCGTTAGATTCAGAAAGAATTATCTCTTCCCTTATTCGATCATTCCATTTCAAAATGGTGAATACGGATAAACTAAAATCAAATGACCGAACTGATTTAACTTTAATACTCATTATTTTCATAAAGCAACTTTCAATTCAAAATATCAGATTTTTGGTTTGATTTTGTTCTATTAATTTATAAATCATTATTTGGTGCAAATGAGAACGAATTAATTTATTAAATATCTTTATTCCATCTAACGTTTTATTCAAGTTCTATATAAAATTAAAATTATAAATCAATATTTATTTATTTAACATCTTTATATCATTCATCGTCTTATTTCAAAAACTCAACGATTCCTAATAGTTTTAGTAGTAGTGCTAGTTCTTTGTTTGTTAAGGACATTGGTCATAAGTTACAGTAATTTTGGTTTTTTTTTTTAAAAAAAAACCAAAATAAAACTAAACATTCATAGTTCATTTCATAATACCACATGCTAATTATTATTATCGTATTTCGAATTTCTTCAATCTTATCCTACATATACTTGACATCATCCGGACGAAAAAAATCTAACCAACTATTCGAATTTTTGAATATTTTTACAAATATATCTTTTAATTTAGGTTGTTTTATCCACATTCATTCATCTTCAATTTCTAGTTTAATTTACATGCAATAGCAATTTATTTTTTCAAATTCAAAAGTTTGGGTTGGTAATTAGATTCAAGTTCTCGTGGATGACATTTATTTAATTATTTAACGTTATGCATAACATTTTTTAAGAGGTCGAAAATTACTAGATGGGACAATATCAAATGATCAGTCAATTGTATATGGACGAACAGTTAACATAATTACATTATGAATCGATGTAGCGTTTATATCCAATAAGTAATCAGTTGTACGTAAAATTGGAGAATACACCTGATTTATTTCAACAAAAGGACATATTAAAATTATAGCAACTATTAAAACATTCATTAAATATGATAAATTTGATAGAAGTTAAAATTCAAGCCTTATAAATATTTTTGTGTAAAAACTGGTAGATTTTTTCATTTTAATTATCGATGTGAAAAACCAAAAATGAGGTTCGGTCTGATTACCATGTGATTTTGGTATTCTCAATATTATTTGTGTTTCACATTCTACATCATATATTTCCTGAAAAAAACAAACCAACCTTTATAAATTACTCATTGCGATACAATTAATTCCTTCATAAAGGTGATGTGGAAGTGCAAACAACTGTATATGATTGGACAAAAACAACTGGAGAGAAGATNGGGGGGGACGGGGGGAGTGGTTTAAAGAATCGAAATGTTTTAGGAAAACAGAGTTCCAGCAAAAGAAGAGACCAAATCAACGGCCAAAGATCGATTGACAGGATATGTGCTGTGTATGGACCATAGTGTGTACTTTTTGATATAAACACACAATATTTGTTTCTTTATAATATATCATTTATAAGTAGGGTGTCAATCGGGTCGGGTGGATCGGATTTCGGGTCAACCCATGAATTTTTTGTTTTCAACCCGAATCCGAAGCAACCCGAAAACCTTCAACCCGAATACGAACCCGTCTAAACCTATTCAACCCGTCTAACCCGAATTTTATTTATTTTTAAAAAAAAAATTAATGAAAAAAATTCGAAAAAATAATAATAATATTTTAATTTAAACACATAATAACAAAATTTTCGATTTAAATTTGTAAGTTTAATTGTAGAAAATTAAAGATATATTTACTAAAATTGTTAAAAAAATAAAAAAATATACAAAATATATTTTAAATGATAAAAATTTATCATATAAACATACAATAAATTTTGTTCAAACATACAATATATAAAAATATATCTAATATTTTCAAAAAAAAAATCGGGTCAACCCGCGACCCAATCTGAAATCCGTCTAACCTGGCACTAACCCGAACCCGACCCGAACCCGAAAAAACCCCAACCCGAGCTTGATTTGTTTTCGTGTTAGATCGTGTTGGGTTGATGGGTCGTGTTGCACTTTGACACCCCTATTTATAAGGATATATTTTTCCCATTTAGGTATCTAAATTTGGTGTCAACCATGCTCATTTTCAGTAATATATCCTCACATTTAAGAAATTGCACTCATTTTCTCACGGTTTAATTCAAGGGAAATTTTTTTAAAAAGGCTTCATTGCGCGTAAATTTTTGTTTTTTGTTTTTTAAATAGCTCTCTCTCCTCTGTATTTCACACGTAGAAGAAGGCTATTTTAGATAAATTACATCACTTAATAGTTTTAGAAAGAAATTAAATAATAATAAGACTAATCTTGTTAACTAGTTGATATAGTATATTAATCGATATCTATAATAGTATCCCTCCAATTTTTACATACATTGTTGGATAGTGGTGGAAAAATGACATTTGAGTTATTTTACATTTTCAAATGTTTGAATTGCATTACTATCACTAAGTATAACTTTTTAAAAAAAGATAATCACGATATCTTATAATAATGGATATCATAGTCAAGATAATGTATTCAATACTCATGGATTATAAAGAGTGGAATCATCGGGAGGTGGATTGGTAGAGAGTTGTAATTACTTCAGCTAGTAGAACGATCAATTGAAACATGACATATACTATTGTACAATTTCAAAAATTTGAGTCGTATCATCACCGTTAACTATATTTTCGTTGGACACGAGAAATATCATGATTCTATCAGTCTTACTTTCATTCAAAATAAAATTACTTTACAATTTTCTCTATTTCTTCAATGGAGTAGCAAAGAAAATGATGATAGTTTGAACAAAGTTGTACCCAAAATTCCGATGCCCTCAAAATGTATCACGTTCTCGATCCATGACTGGTCCCATCTTCGATTATATTTCTTTCATTTTGAATTTTATATTTTATCTCTCCCATTCCGCAAAACTAATCGAGTTTTACAATACGTAATTTGATATATTAATAAAAATAATTTTGGATTAAATAAATATAATGTAAATACATAGAAATCGATTAATCGTACAAATTCCACAACAACAAAAATAATATATAATTTCAAAAAAAATGTATAATTGCATGTGTGCGTGCGTACGTGTAGCCATAGCTAATTAATTTAAATGTCAAACTATACATTTAGACAGCTGAATTGATTTTTACAATCAAAATCGCATCATTAGTTTAAAGTTTATTTTCACAAAGATATATTTTCGCAGACTAATTAAATTACTATGTTAAAAATATGACTTTTAGAAAATAAACATGTGCTAAATATACCATTGTATTAATCGAGGAATTCATGTCTAGACGAAAGTTTTAAGAAGTTTAAATAAAATTTTCATGAAAATATAATAGAATGCATCTACGTATATATATGAACTTTAATTATCCTACTATAACATTAAAAAAATAGCCAAATAAATACATGAAATTCATTTTGTTTTACGATACCTTTTGAATTTATAGGCACAATGTGTGTTCCAAAGTCCAATCCTCCAACTTAGTTTTGAGCAAACTTATTATATATCAATTATCAAGACAATTATTCCTTTCACAAAAATTTATGTTAAATGATTCAATGAGTCAATTTTGTGATATTTTATTTGAATAATCCAGGAAAAATTATTCTTTTTATGCAAAAAAAAATTATTACTTATTATTATAAATATGAGTAATATTACTCATCTCACATATATCCGTGAGACCGCCCTGTCCGCCTCACAAGAAAAAAACATATTAACTTTGTTTTAGCTCAGCATTGTAGGGCTTTTTTTAAGAATAAAATAAATTAAAAAATATTTAGTTAAATATTGTAAAAGAAAATTTTTTATAAAAATAGTTCAATCAGCTAAAGATTCTTCAGGATTCTAAATTTTTGTCAAATACTTCAAAAATTACTTCAAATATCTGTCAAATACTTCAAAATTACTGTGTTCGATAAACCAACGCAGCGTAGTCACAACCGGGAACAAGAATTCGTGATAACCTTTAAGCATTTTGCACAAACGAGTCGGAGGAAATGCACGCAATTTAAAGAGTCTAAAGAGTCATGGATTCTATGACAGCTTGTCAATTTTTTTAAAAAAAAATTAGAACCCCGAAGATTTTTTGCTGATTGCACTATTTTTATAAAACTCTCACTTTTGCAATATTTTACTAGATAATTTTTTAATTTATATTATTTTTTAAAAAAAGCCCCATCATTGTATGCTCATATAAATTACGTGTGTAACGTAATACTACAAATTAAAGCAACAAATAAAGTGTTGAATATAGGAACTTAACATGTATTCATTTCGGGAAAAAAAAACATGCATCATTTATTTATACATATAGATATAGTTTGGTACATGAGATAAAAGAGTGATTGATAAATAATCCTCCTTATCCCATGTTTGGTACCTTTTTAAAAAGTTCATGATAATATCATGAGCCCTTGATAAATAATTTTTTAGAAGGATAAAATGTCAATTCTATTAGGTGTGATAATTTTAATGTAATGATAAAATACACTACAAATGACTTAATTATCCTCAATTTATAAATGATTTTTATAAATCTATGCTAGTAGGTAGAAATTAAAATCAAATAAATATTTTTATTTATTTTTATATATTATATAATATGATAATTATATAAATGAATTCGAGGTAATTATATAAATAATTTTTATAAATCTCAATAAAATTATTAGTATCACTCGATTAACCTTAGAAATTGATATTTGACTTGACTCAAAAAACTAAGGGCTCAATTATCATATTATATAATATATAAAATTAGGTAAAAATAAATAATCATGTAAGCACTATTGGCGCATGAACAAATAAAAATATGAACTCAAACCAGAACTTTGAAATTATAAAATTTATTATGATAAAGTTAATTTTGTCATTACAATCTAATATATAAATTTAATCACTCTTATTAAAATCATACCAAACATTAAATATAATATCCTACATCTTATTTATCCTTATATTATATATCATATATTTATCTTATCATGCGTATCAAACTATGCCATAAAGTGAGGGTAATTAATAAATGATGAATTATAGAAAACGAACATTTTGTCGTTTTGAATTCCAAAACCAGCTCGATCCATGGCTTTAGCTCGAATCCCAAACCCAATAAGATCAAAGCGCCACTGATGCCTGTCAGAAATGATTATTATATATTAATATCAGAAACCAATATAATAAATATTCTTCCCTTCCCAAAAAAGTGTATAACTTATAATGTAAATTTCGCGGAGGCTTTGCATATATATACACACACACACACACACACGCACACACACACACACACGACATACATAAACGCATTCTTATTATATTTGATTATGCATATATTTGACAAATTAATTGACCCAGAAAAAAAAAAATATTTCCCTAAATGGACTGATAATTTATGCGATTATTATTTTTCTTTATTTTATGCATTGTATAAATTTCATCGTCGAGGGATTAGTAATTGCAAATTTTTTACATTATTTTTACACTTAATTAATTCATCGTGACACGAATCCATTAAATTATTATATAAAATAAATAAAATAACGAAATATACACAGAATCTGATCTATACGTACGTTACGTACCCTACTTCAAGATTATATGGCAAGAATGGAATAGCGCCTAATTCTTGTCAAGTGAGATAACGACATGCATATGATTAATAATTAATTTCGATTTTGCGAAGAAATTAAATAAAAGAAATCTTGAACTAAACAATAATATATACTGAATTAAAACTTCTTCTATTCTTCGATTAAGATTTGAAACAAATACTTAATAATAAACATTTTTCGATATTATAAAAATCATGTAAACATGACCGATCCTATTAGTTTTTTTTTGTCTTGAGTCTAACTTCAAAAAAGACCCCTATATAATTCATAATACTTCATAGCATTTTTTTTGAATTAAATCAATCAATTTAAAGACAGTATATATTACAATATGCTATGAATCAAAATATTTCAATTATAACTGCATAGTAATGCCAGACATGTTGAAAATTTTAACTTATATACAACTCGTCTTACAGTTTTGACGAAAAAAATATTAATAAAGTCTGTAAATCAAGTTGTTCAATAATTTTTTTCAACTGATAACATAATCAACCAATTCAATCTTTCTCGCGACATGATCGATTGAAGAAAATTTTTGATGAACTTCAACTTTGAGAAACTTCGACATGAGCATTTGGAAAACAATTATCCATTCTTTTTAAATAATCTAGTATATCAATGGCTGATTTGATTCTTCCGGCAAAAGGCACTTCAAAAATGTTAACTTCGAAAACAAAGCACCCTCATTAACATAAGAACAATCAGTATGTGCAAGAGAACTTTCAAGATTTTTGTAAGATCTCAACAAGCTTTCATCACCTGAACCTTTTAATATATCTCCAACTTAATAGAAAATCAAATATTTTTCATATTGTTTAAACTGTTCAAATCGAGACTCTATAGATAAACGGGCTTGATCATCTATAAAGAGAAAAGTAGTTAACTTTAAAAGACTTTTCTGCTGACAATGTTATTTTTGTACTATTACATTTATCAAAAAACAACTCGCTTTTCTCAAAATATAGCTTCAATGCCTATTTTACTTTTTTTTTTAATCTTCAACAATCACTATCAAAATCATATTCTCTACACTCTTCAAGAAATACAACAATCTCTTGTAAGAGTTTGATAGCAACATCAATATTCATATTTTCGGATTGAAAACGACGACTCAAATAATTCCATGCACTCGTTATGCTCCTCACTTGCTTCATGAGCTACAAGACTACTCAAAATATGCCAGTCATAGTATGCTTCATTAACTAAGTATCAATCTTTTTCTTTTGTTTTTTGAACAATTTACCACAAAAAAACAAAAGATTTTATCCAAAGAACATGAATATAATAGCCATATTCTATCATTTTTCCTCCTCGTTTGGCAAACTTATTCCATAATGCAATACATTAAAATGTCTGTTGGTACTATCTTTTGGAAACAAAATACGAGCATCTCTCTTTGGACCTCTCTCTAACAACCAAAATGTCTCTAACTTTTTTTGCTTATCAATATTATCCCACTTTCCTATATCATCAAAACAAGTCTGTTGACTTAAAGTTTCATGTTTGGAGTAAAATACTTATTGATATCTCCAGCTTGACTTTGAATTATTTATTCTATCATCAACTTTCTTTCTATTTTTTGATCTCCCGACATGTACTTGGGAGGCATTATATGTGAATTTGTCTAACAAACATTGAAACAAAAATATAATTTTCTTTCACTTGACCAACCTAATTTACAACTGATCTACCTCAAGGAATGACAATTGACAAAATATCAATCTAATATCTTTAAAAATGCAATCACATGCAATTATATAATTGCATCATCAGAAATAAACATCTTGTAATTGGTTAACAAATCAGATAAAATTAGACGGCTCCAAAAACCCAATCCAACAGTAAGCCTAAACATATACAAATTACAATCCAAATATATCATCTCGTAGTACAATCAAACAAAGCGCGCGTTGAGCATTTTCAGAACAAAATGAGCAATCCGAGTGGAATAAACCATCACATATCTATTCCAAGTCAATAGAATGAAATTCAATTCACATTCTTGCGTCAAAATAATAAAATAGTAACCCAATTCTAAAATTTAGAAATTAATTTCATGAACATCATAATTTAATCAAGATGTTTAACAATTCAATACAAATTTTGAAACAAATCAAACAATAATTTCAGAATATTAAAACTCAAAACAAAAAAACAATAATATAAGTTGAGGCTCCCCAAATTCAAAACACAAAAAAGATTCCATATACACTAACCCGTGACATATTTGGAAGAAAGTTCAATTATATTTCTAAAGTATCTGTTAAATCCACACAAAAACAATTTCACGCGAGGATTAATGTATGTGAGTGATATAATGCAGGGTTTCGATTTGGAGCCAATGGTGAATTTTTTTAGTAAATTTTTTTAATGAAAATGATTTCCATTAAAAAGATAAGAATGTTATGTACAAATACACTGGGATCATCAGAAGATAATTAACCCTCAAAACCATAAAACCACGGGCGGCAATGACTACAAGTGCGATTGTCTATCACAATAACAAATAAGACATCTACACTGAGCATACCCAGTGAAATATAAGTATTATATATATCCCGCTACAAATACATAGAGCATAACCCGGTACTCCAGCCAATACAAATACACTAAAAAAAACCCACACTTACATGTCAATACCAAATAAGAACAAATACATCAACATATTTCCATATGACTAGGAATACAACGCAAGTTAAAAATCTTAACTTTAATAACAAGGTCTTCAATGCAAGGCATCTCATCCTCAAAATAGCGTATTGCAACCTTCTAAAATATTTTTTTGCCTCCTCCACCTTATGAACATAGCCCGCATCAAATTCCCCAAGGCTTTCTCATCCAATTTTGTTTCCAAAATGCCAAACACATATACTTTGTGAGTGCCCATAAGAGCACAAACACTCAGCTTTGTTTTAGAGGATTGTGAAAACCTCTAATATTCCAACATGCAAGCTTCATTGAGCAACCGAGGAAATTTTGGGTTGCCTCCCCATTGCTTCATTTCCTAAGAATCGGCCTTTCATCGGGTTGGTAGTATTCGACACATATTTCGTATCACAAAAACTATTATCCTCCTTTCCTTCAAAGAATTTTCTCAACTCATCACTTTGTTCTTGATTTTTTTCATCGGCACTTATTCATATTATGCTTTTTTTCTTTTTATTCGAGCCAACCGTAAACCTGTCCTCATCGACCACCTCTTGCCCCTTGGTCATACTATCAGACACTATTGAAATTTCAATTTAGACGGTGCATGATGATTAACGGCATGCATTCTTGAGCGCCAACTCAATTTATGTTGCCGCCAAACTACACTCTTTGACCTACTTCTTTGAACATTACCACCCCTTAGCTTGTTTATCACATCTCTCCTCAACAACTTGCTTATTTCGATTACAATCATCCTTAACGTGTCCCGCTTGATAGCACATGTTGCAAAACTTTATATCTCGTTAATATCCACTTCACCAATATGTAACGTCGCCTTCAACTCATTGTTCCTAGGCGGGGAAGCATTAATTTCAACCGAGACACAAGTATAATTAACTCTCTTACGATCATGGGTAAGCAAATCCGAATTAGATACCAACCTTAGACGACACTTTGCTAAGAATATATTGATTCAAAAAATCCAGTGGAAGTCCATGGATTTGAACCCAAGATGGTAATGTGTTCATATCCTCCTCCCTAAAACGAAAGCAACATGGCATTTCCTTCAAGAACAACTGGAACCCGTACACCATATATGTCCCTCCACTCAAGACTCGATCATTCACTACACAACTAGGAAAAGTAAAGACGATCCATCCACTAGCATGAGTTTGAAAACGAATGTCCGGTCCCCGCATGTTCGTACCAGGTCAAAAAGCGCGGGGGTAGGTGACCGACCAATCACAACATACCCAAGCAAGCAAACTCCAACCATCTTCTCGATTGTATCAATATCCTCATAGCCAAAAACTCAGTTGTACATCTCCTGAATCAATAAACTCGAGTTTATGGTTCACAATAGTCATCCTATTATCCTTGAAGAGATTGACAAAAGAAACACGCGGTTGCTTGTTAACCATCCTTGGATGCACATGAGAAATGTTCTTCGCATTAGTAATCTTCCTATTCATAGCTACTACCCAAGAACCATCACCATTCCCCCCAGAAAAAAACTGCAACATTGGGAGCAGATTCTAGAGGCTGCAGAGGAGAAGCTTCACAATTCTTCCCAACACTATTAATATCTTCCAAAGCCATGCATACTCACTGAAACAATATATCAAATATCTGATATGCCCAATCCAAAATATAATGCAGCTGGAAAACACGAAGTTGATAGAATGGAGGAGTGAAGAAGGATGAAAAATCTGACCCACAAACAACTTCAACTCGGTAGAACCAAAGCTACGAACTCCCGAGCAAGAATGACCAAGTCGCCCCTTCTAGTCAGAGGTGAGAGTTTCTCTCTCTAAACATGGTCACATATTGCGATATGTTTTTTTAAAAGGGGAAACTATTATTGGCTTAAAGCAAAATAAACTAAATTTTATAAATCATAAAATAATAATATACAATATCATATATATAGACACAAATTACTTAAAAAATCCATCATCCATGCACTATTTTATTTTAAACCATGGTGATAAATGAAATATTATACATGCCATATAAAATTTTCAGGGAAATGTGCCAGACAATCATGAGTTAGATCCATTCAACCTACTAAATTGTACCCATTTTAAGGAATATTAATTTTTTCCTCCAAATTAAATTTTGGCAGATATATGTTCTGATGTTCATATCATAATTATTTCGATTTGACAAAAATGCCCTTTGCACTTATTTATTTCATTTTGCACTATCATCATGTCTTCCATGTTCGCTAGATAAACACTATTTATATATGACTTTATGAAGAATACAAATTTATCCTGTAACATGTACATAAAAAAAAAAACGAGTTCATATATTTTTTTTAAAACAATAATTTTTTATGAGACGAATATCTTATTTTGGTCACCATGAAAACATTATTTTTATGTCAAAAGTATTACATATTTTTGTAAATATGGACACGGTTGACACGTCTCACGGATAAAGATTCGTGAAATCTTCTTACAAGAGACCTACTCCTCTATTATATATATGTGTATT
The DNA here is from genome assembly GCF_012295235.1 of Primulina huaijiensis. Lineage (NCBI taxonomy): Eukaryota > Viridiplantae > Streptophyta > Magnoliopsida > Lamiales > Gesneriaceae > Primulina > Primulina huaijiensis. The sequence goes on along the minus strand of NW_027358157.1, from coordinate 111,734 downwards.
GTGGGGAAAATTCAAAGACTTTTAAAAACTTGTGTTGATTATTTCCGTAAAATAATATGAAACGCCAATGAAAAGTAAAGTCTGAATTTTATTTTATTTTTGGGGTCAGAATGCGATAATTTCATTAAAAATATATGATTGTATGTTTTATATTATTCCCATGCTATAAAACAAACCCCATTATAATATGTTGGGTCAAAGAACACAATATTGTGGAACCTTAATGCACATGAATGGGAGAACATTGGGTGTGAGTTCACTATTTTTTTCACAATATACTCAATATTTCATTAATTTATTTATCACTAATGATGGCTTTACTTAATATCCTAATTACTTATATTCATTAATTATCATTATATATAAGGATATAATAATTTCTCTTATAAATAATAATGCTTATAAATTACATTTTCTACCCACAAATTTTTGTATCGTGGAATTAAAACAATAAAATAAACTAAATATGAAGTAGAATTCCTTGATCCTACATGTATTTTATTCAATCCTCATATGATACATGATTTATGAAAAAGAAATGAATTATTATTATTTTTGTGTAACGTTATTTACGAGCCTTCATTGTTCGTGGAGCGGAAACACGAAATTTTTTTTAAAAAATAAACCCAATAACATGTTTCTGAATCGAGGGCACAATTTAATTAAGGGCGGACAGAAATATATTTTGTAGGATGGATATTTATTTGAATTTAGATCCAAAATTACATCCTAAAACCCTAAATTTATCTCTAACTACCAACAAATCAATAATTTTTTTATGCAATGGTTTCCTAAAAATTTGGTAAGTTAATTATCATTTATCACCTCCGGACCTGTCAGGTTCTAGGGTTATCCCCACCTCACCTCTCACCCCTTTATTACCACACAAAATTTTTAGGGTTGTCATTTAAATGCCCCCAAAAAGCTTCGCCACACGCATCAGCAAACAGTGCTCCCACGCGCCAATCAAGTCTCTCGTTAAGTGCGTGGACAAGACAACGACTAGCTAACTACTTTTCAAAGGTCTGCGCGTGTCTCCACGCGTTTGACTAGGGTTTCTCAGGACAAATATAGTGGATGGTGATAAGCATTGCACTGCTGGCGCGGTCTGATTGGCTCCCATTTTCTCTCTCCTACGTTGCATGTGGGATTAAAAGATCAAATATTTTTAGTTCATGTAAAACGTTATTTATGATTTTCTTTTATTTTGTTGTTGTTGCTATTTTTAGATATATTTTTACTATATATGACTTGATGGTTAAAATATGGATTTGATGTGATTGTTTTGCATTAAATAAAGATATTATAACTTTCATATATAATAAAATAATAATTCTAAAAATATTTCAAAAATTAAATAATGATCTATATATATAATTTAATAAGATAGTATATTATTAATTAAAAGTAATCGTACAGAAGAAAATAAAGAAAGGGATACACGCACCACACAGCACCCACTCTCCTGTCTAGCATATCATTTTCTCTCACTAAAACATTTGTCATTCTCTCTCTAACCAATTTCAAACCTAAAAGCTCTAGGGTTCTCTTTCATTTCGCACTCGAATTCCTCTCACCCACTTTCGAATCACCTCAAGATAACCAGATAACTGAAGTCTCCTCTCCTTTTCCTATCGAATGAGGATTTTTTCGAAGTGAGCCGTGGGGAAAATTTTCTGGGTCGATCAGTGAGTTTTTGATCTGCTTTTGCGATTCAGCAGGAAAGGTTTGTTTTCTGGTGGCTTTTTGCTGCTTGTTGGTTTGCGTTTTCTTGTATGATTAGTTTGTTTTTGTGGTTTGAGAAATTTGTACTATGTTTTAGCTGACTTTCAGCTGATTATCTTGCCGCGCCATAATTTTTATGCACCAAGGATTTATATTTATTTTATTGGCGTATTTATCTTGTGTCCTTTTTTGTTTGGATTCCTTTAATAAATGTTATCGTCTCTGATACTTAGCTTGTTTATCACTGTTTATGATTCATCTCCGGTGAAGTTAGTCCATGAAATTATAGAGACCTTTCTTTAATTCACTGAACCCTAATTTGGGTTAGAGGTGCTAATGCGTAGATTAATTAAACTATTTACCTTCATTTTTGTCAAGCTATAATTGAATGCTGTAAATGGGTTTTGTGTCCAATTTTTTTCTGGCCGCTGATACTTTATCTTTCACTTCTCTTGGTAAAAGCAATATTAACATTTTCCCTAAAGAAAACCCTTAAATTGCTTTACCTTTGTTGTTCTTCTTTCTCTTGACTTGTTTTGCTTTCTGTTTGGTGTGTTTAGCTATCTTTCACTTGTTTATCATGGAATTTGCTAAAAATCTTTGATCCGGTAGAGCTTTATAAATATTGGTTTTTTAACTAGGGTTTCAACTATTTGTTCCACTACACATTTGTGCTGCCACATGTCTAGCGTCACTTGTTTTAATCCGGTTTTAATTGTTGGATGTCGTTTTCTTTTGTAACAGGAATTTAACCGTTTGTCATGATCTTGGACTATGTTGTTTATTTATTGCATCTTCAATGAATCGTTTTATTCAATTAATATAGGTATATATTCTTGGAATGGACAAGAGCATTGTGCCTATGGAAGAAAGTCACCGGAAAAGTGATTCTGCCGCTTCTGCGGCAAAGTCCATTGGGTCACTTGTTCAAATCAACTCAATAGCTATAGACCTTAGTAGCGCTGCTGAAGAGATCGAGTCCCCAGCACATGAGCATTTTTCAATACGGTAAGTCCTTTTGGCTCTATTTATACACATGCTTGCTAAATTCTATCTCAATCGGCGCTGTAGAGGTTGGTTGATTTGAAATATTTTATAGAAAAGGGATGTTTTTATGGTGTGTATCTGTGGTTTTGTGGCACACCCACAAGATAAATATTTTCTAACATATCCAATCTTTGATATTAATAATTAATTTGGATGTAGAGTGTTGTTCGAAACCATGTAATGGAAGAAGGCAGATGATACATGGGTGGGTGGAAACATGTTTGCGTATCATTGGCATAGTCAGCGCTCCACTTTTTCCAATCTTTGATTGGTGGTGCTAACACATTTTGCATTGCTAATGTTATACTGTTCTTTACAGTCTGTAAAAAATAATAGTTTTCTGTGTAACGTGTGGCGTGAAAGGTTTTCTTAAGTTTTGGATAAAATGTCTGCATGTGTGACTTGTGCTCAGATTCAATCCAGGAAAACTTTGGTTGATTTTTGTTCAATTCCTATTGATTTATTGTTTCATATTGGTCATTGAGTTATATTTAGTCCGTTAAATCACTGTTTCTCATAATAATAAGCTACTGTTATGGGGTTGTATATTTGTTAGTGTACAACAAATGGAGAGAATTCATTTACTATTCTCGATGCAGTGGCTTTGTTTCCGAAATGAGGAAAAAGAATTTGAAGACTTGCTCCTTGTTTGCTTCAGAATGTAATCTATCAGATAGTCTGCCTATGTTATATGTTCCCAAATTTCGATGGTGGCACTGCTCAAACTGCATCCCAGAGATTGCCACTGAGAGGACGACACTAGATATGGTATTGGCAGACAGAAGTCTTGCTGGTACTAGTTCTTGTAAGAATGTTGATGGAGGAGATGGCTTGTTCTTATACAACAGAAAGAAAACTGGTAAACAAGTAAATTTGAGATAAAATTTCCAATAAAGTATTAACCGTGCATTTTTTCAGCCTATAAACATGTTTAAATAACACTGGGTCGGGGTACGATTTTTATGTTTGCTTTGTGTTAATCTGGACCCCCTCCGTTTCAAGGAAATAAAAATGGGCCAAGAGACTACGGAAGTTATCATGCAGACAATGATCCAAGTGATAATATCATGAATTCTAATCCACCTCGGGCTGAGGGGCATAAGACATGTGAGTTCTGCTATCATGGAAGCCTTCTACAGTTAGCTATTTCTTAAGCAAATCTATTTCATTGCATTCCATTTTCCCGTGGTTTTCTGTAAAATCGAGATTAACCATGCAGGCAGCAAAGACAAAACAGATGTCCGAACCAAAGAAGGTGGAAATTTGTGTGCTAATATAACAGAAGCTGATCCATTGCAGGTTCAAGAAATAGACGCACATTCTGCAGGTAACTTGAAAGCGTTTTGTGAATTTCTATAAAATTACTCATGATTGTTGCTGTCAAAAATATTTTCTTGACAAGGGCATTTTTAACTTTTGTGACAGATGCTTATGATGAGCCATTTAATTCAGCATCGGGAAGCAATGGCGCATTTAGTTTTGTGCCACACCGGAGAAAACCAAAGTTACGTTTCTTGGCTGATATAATGGAGGAGGAAACAAATCTAATAATTGAGCATCAAAGAACAAAATCCGCGTCATCCAATGGAATTCAGGTTACATCTACTGGGATGGAAGCAATTTTAGCTTCTATGCCAGACATCCCTTCTGGCATTATAAAAGGCACTCGTAGTCCTCCAAGAAAACGAAAGATGGCCCTTGAGGAAGACATAGAACCTTTGGAGATGAAATACCCAAATGGCACAACTAAACGATTCAGGGGCCTAATGCTAGATGGTGGGAAAATTCATAGTAGAGTTGAAACTTTTGATTCAGAATCAGGAGGGGATGCATCCACACGATCGAGTTTTCAGCTTGCTTCGAAGGCTCAACGGATCAAGGCCAAGAAAGGTAAGGCCCTAGATATGAACAAAAAGACAAGGCCCGTTGTTATTGACAATGGATCGGTGAAATTACAAGAGGTTCCGAAGACATATGCTGCAAATTCTGAAAATTCATTGAAAGATGCTGTTGCTGAGACAAGTATATATAAACCAGGGCATGTTCCTTCTACATTTGTGGATGTAGGACCATACGTCCGGAGTTTTCTACCTGCAAAACTAATGGATATGATCTCTGATCCTTCAAATAGTAAAAGCCCTGAAATTGAAGCTGATCATAACCCTTTTACCCCTTCGGGGAAAAGCATTCTTGGAGAATGCAATATCAAGGCAAAAGTGGGATTGGACCTTTCACTCAACAGCTTTATAGATTCTGAAAGGAACTCCAACAATCAATATTCTTTCAGGCAGCATAGGGGAATTCCTGATCTCAACGAGTCATTTGGCCAGAAAACAGATATGATGCAAGGGAAGCAATTGCAGAATCTTTTTGAGGAGAGGAGTTTGCTCCCTCATAATACTTTGGTATGCAAATTGTCTTTGAGTGTTCGCAGGAACTTCTGCTGTTTGCATGCTAGTTTGATGCTTAACATAAGCTTATGAAATATCCAGTAAGCTTGTAATTATTAAGAAATCGTCTTTGAATAAGTTTTTGTGTTTTGGGCTGATTGGGCCTGTGCGATTGCCTGATATTTGACTTGAAATTGGATGTTGAGATCAAAATAGCGTCCTCGTACATATTTTTTCTCAAAGTTTCACTTGTTTAACTGATTTTGGTTGTTTTAGTCCAGTAGGGATGCATGTTTTCTCCTATACGATTAACAGTCATTCTACTAGTTAACTACTGGTTGGAGTCGAAAGGACGATGCTGACCATTTTCCCCAATATAGGGAGCATAAGAAAGAACAAAAGAAAGCTAGGATTTTACTTCTAGTTGTGTGGTTCCCTAACCTAATGTAGCATGTTGCTGTTTGGCCTGTCTATGAAAACTATATGTTCGATGTATATTTTTGTTCAGTTGTGTTTAACTGATTAACATTTCTGTTAATTTTCCAGGACGTCTCTACTTCTCTAAATAAAGAAACAGCCACAGAAGGCAAAAGACCATTTGGAGTTTATGAGTCGTCAACTGTTCAAAGTGTATATAAGAATATAGAACTTCGAGGAGCTTCAGATGAAATGGAAATAATTGAACTATTGGCCAAGAATAAACGTGATAGGGAACTTGGAAATTTAAGGAAACATGTCACATCTGTGGGCATCAACAGTTCTATCAGAGGGTCGTCTGCACTTTATGCAGATGGATGTCACAGGATGATTAATTTTCCTCCAGGAAATGCCAGAACTGGTGTCCCTGTTGCAAGTGGCAACATATGTGTTGGCCAAAGTATTCCTGTAAGCTTCCCTCGTTTGAACCAGTATCAAATGGACATGAGCAAACTGGATGAAAGCCAATTCAAACTCACAACTCCATTTACGCCTACTCAGCAGAGGAAACCACGATATTTGACTTCAAGTTCCATCATAGCCGGTCCAAGACCACGTGAAGTACCAGATCTCTTGTGGCCTCCCAGATGCGAAAATGTACCATTTCATCACATTCCCCCGAATAGCATGGGAATGTATTCATTCTCTGACCAGTGTCACAAGGGAAAGACTATCAGTGATATAAAGGGTGGCGAGGGAAGAATCGGGTCGAGCCCAAAATCAGTAGGGTCTTTAGATCCCTACTCGAATGATGCAATTCCAGCTATGCAACTGCTGTCTTTGATGGATCATGGAATCGTGTCAGGCTCTTCGATAAAAGTGAGCCAAAAACATTTTCTTGATAAACCATTCTCGCCTTGCAACAACCACCCACGGGTGAATGGGAACGAGAACCAGATATTCCTCGGTGGATCGATCTTTTCTCAAAATAACCAGAAAACTTTGCACCATGGTGTTTATTGTCCTGGTGAAAGCTCAAAGAAGGCTTCATCCTATATACAAGGTACTATCTCGAATTCCTCAAAGTTTTCTAATTCCGCATTATCTATTTTCACCGTCATATTCTGAAAGTGACTTTTTTTAGTCGGTCAAGTACGTTCTGAGCCAAAGAACTCAAATACCATTTTCTTGGGGAGGCCTAGTGATCATGTAATTCAACCATCGAAAAATAATCCAGCATTGGGTATTTGCATTCTTAACAAGAACCCGGCTGACTTTAGTATTCCTGACTCAAGCAACAAGTATACCATAAGTGCAAAAGATTTGAAACGTAGAAATATGAATGCTTCGAAAGAAAGGTCACGTACGGTGAATCTGGAAAATAAGAAGAGAGCAAGAGTGAGAAAGAATGGTTTTGCAAAAGAGAACTCCAAGAAATAGAGAAAATATACATGGCCAGTATCTGGTATTTTATGCTTTGCTCCCCGATGAACAACTGAGATATGATTTGGTGTTTCCTCTTGTGGGATGACTTGCATTGTATTAAATCAGCTGATATACCTTTTCAGTTGTTTAATAAAATGTACACAACTTTAAATTATGGCAACATTGTAATTCGGAAACAACAACCTCGAAACTCAAACTTACGCATCTGTAAATTATATCAATTAGCGTGCTTATAATATCAGTTCTCTATATAATTAATTAGTGATGTGCTAGCTAGAAATAGAATGCATTCTAGCTCAAGTTCCAGCTATACAATTATATAGACATCACAACGACGAAAATGTGTTCCAATGTTTACAAATTTTACAGCCGATTATGTAATTATTTATGAAAAACTTAATGATTTGAACTCTAGTACGTACTGTACTGTCTCATGCATGAATAATATTTGAGTCTAGGGATTTGATTTAACATTAATCCAATTTCACATCCTAGCAAATGAAATTTTGAATAAAATAACTAGGATAATACATACGTACATATGTTGTTATAAGTGATTAAAAAAAAGGATAAAATTGAATTCGGGATTAATTCTATTTTACGTAACCAATTTGCTTGCGACGAGTGAGCTAAAATAAACATAATATGTAGTCCACATGGAACGAAAACCCTCTAAATATTGGTATTTTTAAGATAAAAATATTCATGATACAAATAACACTATTTGTAAGGTAAAATTAATCCCAAAAAAAAAAAAAAAATCGGCAAATGAGAAGTTATAAATTGGTTTTGTATAAGTTCATAGTTCCAACATAATTTATTATTATCATTCTTTTGGATGTATTAATTAGGCTCGTTTTCGGTTCACTAAAGCTATAGCTTTAATTTGTTCCACTTAACCTCAGTTTATCGTCTTAAAGAGAAGACTTCTATTACAATATTTTAAATAAACATTTTTTTGGGATATCTTTGAACAATTTTCCAACCTCACCACTTCGAGATTCCAATAGAGTGGGTGTGGGGAGGGGGGGGGGGTAGGTGCGCACCACAATTATCGATAATTTATCATTTGTGATCTTCGAGGGTCTAAAAAATAATATAGAACATGACAACCCAAATTATAAATAACGAGAAATTAATAAACTAAAAAAGTACATCGTTTAAATGACAATAACTAATTTAAGGCTTGTTGCTACTATTTGGTACAGACAAAAAGTAGCTGAAAATGTATACGAGAAAATTATTATTGGCATCTGACTCAGAAAGANAAATTTTCGAAACTTTTTTGTTATTATTTCGTCGTTTACTGTTTATTTATATTTTGCTGACGTGTTGTTGTATGTGATTATTTTTTTCTGACAGCGAGAAAATTCTGATTTAAATGTACATTAACATATTTATGGCATAACTTACGCAATTAATTTCGATTACTTATGAATATGATGAATGCAATATTATATATGAGTCCAGAGAATACTATGAAAAATATTCAATCCGATAAATTTCCCATTAAAATGATATAATTATTTTCATAGATTATATTTCTTTCTGTATCTAGTTTAAAAATGTTTTTTAAACCAAATAAGATTTGTTATTTAAAACACTGACATTTTAAAAATATTAGTTAATCATATATATTTTGGGAAGTTTGTTGCATTTTAATCATGATTTATGTGAACAAAACATTTTTTATGATTATTCGAAGATGTTAAAAGTATTGTACATAAAAAATGCAATTTCTTAATTAATAGAATCCTAATTTTAACTTGATAAAATAGGACACGATGAAATGTGACTTTAAAAATCAATTAAATAATGGGAATTTTTTTAAAACCATAATTTATGAGGAATCTGACAATACAGCATATGCATGCCTTACTCTGTAATCCACCGCACGTTATTATGTTTATATATATATTTCAATTTTAACTGTTTTTTTTTAAAAAAAATAGATTATTCTAGAACTATTTCGATTTTGAGACAACATACCCAAAAAATTAGCCTCAATTTTTTTTTTAAAAAAATTTAAATTTATGTGCAATTATTTTTAAAATTTAAATATTAAGAAACTATGATCAATACGAGAAGGTTGTAAATATTTTACTAGTACAATCACGAAAATAAAAAAAAAAATCGATGATATAAAATGTACATAAAAAGAGAAACATCGATAATTATAAATTAATTGAGCAGAAAGTCAACTTTGGTCAAAATATCCAGACCGTTCGTCCACCTCTTGGGTCAAGTCTGACCGTCCATTTTCTCGCAGAATCCTCAGAAGCTGGGCCCCTTTCCTCCTTCCTCTGGCATTACAACCCCCCTGCAAAGCCAGCATCACAGCACGCGCCACCTCCTCCGGAGGCGCCACCTTCGCATCTTCACCTAAGCCACCGTAGATTACCGCCAAAACGCTTATTGCATGTTCTTTTCCCCTCCCCTCCATCCTTCCCATAACCTCCACCATCATCGGAACAGCCAAAGCATGGGCGCGCACCTCCTCGGCGCCCTCCGCCGTCGTGCACAGAAGTTCTAACACCGCCAATGACCTCTCCGCCAACGAAATCTCGGCATCCGCAAGCGCCTCCACAACCGCAGTAACTGCCCCCGCCTCTACCGCAACGCTTCTGTTTTCCTCTACCAGGCAAAGCGCCAGCAAGACCTTACTGGCCGGCTTCCGCACCACCTCCTCGCGCAGACTCTCCACGACCCCTCTCACCACCCCCACCGGACAAGTACCGCCTTCCACCGCAGCGCGTGGGTCTGGGACGAGGGATTTCTCCAGCAACTGAATCACCCCGACTCGGTCGTAGTCTGATCCAGAACTGAAGTAAACCTCCGCCATGTGGAACAGCTCCTCCAAGTTGGCATGCAAAACTGGTGGTGAAACAGAGATATCCCTTCTGGTTTCGGGCTCCGGTTCGGGTTTGGGGTGTGAGTACGAGTAATGTGATATGGGTGAGTTGGAGAGAGGGAACCTCCACTGTGTGAAGCTCTGTGAAGTGTTTGAAGAAGAAGACGAGGAAGATTCAGGCTGTGCATGCGCTGGTGGAGTCTGGTGTGGAGGTGCCGGAGCCTGGGTGAGTGGCGGTGGAGTGGAGGTGGTGGGACTAAGTACAGTCTGCGTGCATTGGCGAAAGAAACCACATGAAAACAATTGAGTACGTGGGGTTGTTTTCAATTTGGGTGAATTATTGTTGGCCTTCATATCACACAAAAGCTTGATCAAGAACACAAAAATAGGGTTGAGAGAGAGAGAAACTATCTGTGAGGATAATATAAGCGTCACTTTGAGGGATGACAATGACACGTGCCGTTCGGAAACATAGCGGAGCGAGACAGTCCGAATCAACGAATTTGGAGCGAGTCATGGGTTTGGATAGATCATCTTGGACCCGTCTCGTATATATCTTTTACCATATTATTAAGTCTAAACAACATACACAAAATGTTTTTAGTGTCATGGTGATTTTCCACCAAAATTTTCCTTTTATACCCCTAACATATATCTCCACACCTGATATCTCTCAACAAATCATTTCACTCACAGTTCCCAACTTCTCCAACAATTCTTATGGTTTACGGCATTTTCAAAACGTCCTCAAAGCTGGCTCCCTCCCCGGGTTCGATCCCCCTCCCCAGCGTGCATTGTAATAAAAAAAAAAAAGGTCCTCAAAGCAACAAATTAAATAAACATCCAATCTAAAATAAACACACCCAAATGTGAAATGGAAGTGAACCAAATACATCTTAAAATATTTTTTTTCTTTATTTTTTCTATTTATATTTTTAATTCACATATCAAAATTGCAGTGTAGTCACTCATTATTTCTCATAATTATATTTGATCCTCACTTAAATATATATCAAATGAATTATAAAAAATATTGTTGCGTGCATCGATACACTAGTATATATATGTACGTGTATGTATATTATGCATAGAGAGAAAGATTCATATGGTGTGTGTGCTTATTTTTTATTATTTCGGAGTTCGAAACTTGACTCGATTTATTTTATTTCAACTTTCTTGTGTTATAAAATTTAAATATGTATTTTAATATCTTTTGTAAATCGATCTTTTCTAATACATATTTAAAACACACACAAAATATTCGGTTTAATTATTTTAAATTTGTCAATTTAAAATAATTAATTACTATATATACGGTGCATATATATATATATACAAAAATATAATAAATTTTGATATGTTGTACATTTATTGTACATACTTATGTGAACATAGATGAATTAACACTCACTTATTGGATGTACAATTTTTCCATGTTTTATCATATTCAGTAGGTGATCAAATATATATATATATATATATGTGTGTGTGTGTGTGTGTGAGCATTGATGATGTGACATTAATCGATTGGTTGTATAATTATTTTATGTTTTATCACATCCAATAAAATCATCGATGTTCAGATAAATATGTATGTTAAGTATGCAGTATACCAAAACTGTACAAATAATATATAAATATAAACATATATGTAATATATATATGTATGTATATATATTATTAATGAATTATTTAATTTTTTAAATTAAATATATAGCGGGTTTCGAGGCGGGCGGGTTCGTGTACCCGGGTCGTAATTTTTTCTTGGTGAAACTGATATCAGATCTGACCAAAGTTATCTTATTGTCATCCCATTGCATGTACAGTACAGGGGAATTCGCCGTACTCAGGTGACTGACGAGAAAACGATGGTGTTAAATGGGCTTTCTAGCCCACTTGACCCACAAAGTTTGGGCGATTTGAAATGGTTATTCGTTGGGCCAACGCATCACTTGAATATTGACGTTGTATTGAGCAGATAGGCCTTTTGCCTTTATGGCAAGATATTACTTGATTTCTAAAAAATATCGAGCATCCATATATGACTCGAGAAAATTATAAGAAATTTATCATTTTATCTTTATTCAATAATAGTTTTAAAAGAATAAAAAATTGTTGAAAATAATTAGTATTTTTAATTTAATCTCTTCGAGATAACCATTGTATTTTAATCTCTCAATATTTTTTTTAAATTATAATATGAATTTTATTTAAATATGAATTTAATTAATTATATAAATATGATACTAAGGGTATCTCCAATGGAAACGCTATCTTGTGTCATGCGCCATTTTGATGTAAATTTGATTGCTCCAATGGGAGTGCTATTTTTTGCACCAAAATAGCGCTTCATCTTCTTTTACACCAAATTTGGCTCAGGGATTTCTTTTGCGCCAAATTTGATGTAATAATTTTCATTTTATTTTAATAAATTATTTGTTTTCAATAATTAATAATAATTTTTAAATACTAATTTAATATTTGTTTTATTAATATAATAATTATATATTTAACATAAAAAAATTAATTATAATTAATTATTAATTTTATAAGTAAATGTTTAATTATTGATTATTTAAATATTTCGAGAATATTTTTTTTTGTAAAATTTGAAATAAATGAGTTGGAGATGGATGTTTTATTTGGTATAAAAATCGTATTATTTTAATATAAAATTTACGTCAAAATAGATTTTATGAATACTAACACCCTTCGTATATGTCAAAAGGATTGGAACCAAAATGGTTTACGCATCCTATCATATGAAATTTGAATAAACTATATTTTGTGAATTTGATTGCGCCATGTAAAGCCAATCATCACTCAATCGCCCACATTCTATTTATTCGCCGCTAAACCCACCTACCGGGCTGAATTACACCATCTTTCTTTACTCGGAGACTAATGGAAAATGTTTGTGCATTCGCCAATAATCAATGGATCGTGGCCGTAAATCCTGCTGTTGGTGCTGCAAAACCTCAAGTTTCACTTGCGGAGCTGCGATTCCGCAGAAGATCACGATACTCAACTGCAATCAAATCCGTATCGACTGCGAACTCCGTTAGTCACTCCATGGAAGAGAATCCTGGAGTAAATGTTGATTTTAAGGGGACCGAAGCTGTTGAACCTGTTTACGAACCTACGCCTGCCAATCGTCCTCTTCGAACGCCTCACAGCGGGTATTATTCCGATCGCATAATTGATTCAATATGTATAATTTTTTGATTTGGTGTTTATTAAATTATTGTGGTTGTCATCTTTCCGATTGGGACTGTAATCAAAGAGAGTAGAGAGTAGAGAGCAGAGAAAAGGCTAGGATTTGTGTGGAAACACTTGACGCGAGTTCTGTTCAAGTTCAAGCTACACTAGTAGGCTTAGAGAGTTAAAGTTGGGCTCAGCTTTTATAATTTGACTAAATTGTTGGACCGAGCAGTATCTATTGCTGTGCAAGAACTATGATTGCTCAAAATCCTAATAAGTGCGGGTCATTTTCCACGTGGGCTGCCGTTGCCATGATCAGTAACAACAGAAAGTAGCATAATTTAACATTCAAATTACTCATACAGCTGTTCTCCGCCAGAAGTACTTATTTTCAGAATAGGGATATCCAGAAACTATGTTGTGTGCATTCTACTGCAGGTACCATTTTGATGGAACTGCTCGAAAGTTTTTTGAGGGCTGGTATTTTAAGGTCTCGATACCAGAAGTGAGGCAGAGTTTTTGCTTCATGTATTCTGTGGAAAACCCAGCATTCACCAAGAAATTGAGCAGACTGGAAAAGTCACAATATGGACCTCGATTTACAGGAGTTGGAGCTCAAATACTGGGGGCAGATGACAAGTATATTTGTCAGTTCACAGAAGAATCTCACAACTTTTGGGGGAGTAAGTCTTCTTATGATCCACATGGCGCCTACTTAATTTACAAACAAGTGTTTTTTGTCAAGCTATGCAATTATGTACTTATTGTTTTGCATCAATGTGGCTTTATTTTGTATTGCTTAGCTGTAAAATAAACATTACTTTTAGTAGAACCTTTGAGCCATTTGATGATTTTCAATGCAAGAAAGATCGCATATTATCATGTCAAACTTTCTGTTTGAAGCAATGGGTTTAGTCCCTAATTTCACGATTCTTTTATGATATTGTAAAAATAATCTGGCAAACATCATGTGCTAATGCTTGTAGCCTGTTTCAGCTTCTTTTTCAACGTCCGGGAAAATTACGAGTACTTGCTGTGAACCTGTTTTGCACCCATATCTTCCTTTGACCAAGAAGTATAATTGCTTTTGCAATTTCATCACGAATACCTGTAATTTTTAATCTATCACCAGATTCAGTACTTTATATGTTAATTTTGATGGGAAAATTGCATCAGCGCTCGCAGCGGCTGTGAAATTTAAAAAAGTGAAAAACTCCGTATGTAAATCAACAAGCATTTAAAATGCTGTGTTTTTAAAAAATCAAGCATAAAACCCCTTACAAAAGTAAGGATGCTCGATTTTTTAAGAACACAGTAGTGTAGAAAGCTGTTAATTTTATCCATTGGAGTTTTGTGTTTTTTTGGATTTTCATGAAGGTGATAATTTTCAGTTCTGCATAGTCATTGTATTTTTTTCTACCAAATAGTAAAGCATCTTCAATTGTTAGCTGGAATCATTATTGAAGTGTTTAAGCTATCTTTCTTCAGATCATGGTATAATATTTTGCAATCTAATTGATGGTCTCTCTGTTGATAGGTAGGGACGAGCTGTCACTTGGGAATACATTTCTGGGTTGTAAGAACATGCTGCCTCCAAAGAAAGAGATTCCTCCTCAGGTTAGCATGCTTCCCCTTCATTCACCATGATCTTTTTTTTCTCTTGCTTTGCTATATCAAGGTCAACTTGTATATGGTCAATATCTTCTTGCGAGGATTTAGCATTGAAGTTGTTGAAACCATGAAAATATTCTTATGCTTCTTTGAATGAACAACCTATTCCTTCTAACACATATCCTGCTGATTCCTACCACACCATCACACACTTTTTTAGAAAGTATACAATGTTTTTTTCTGAATAATTTTTTCTTAGCAACCATGCCTTCACTGACATTATAAGTTTGAGGATCTTACATGTGCATATGATAAATTGAAAGTCAAAATTTTAGGAGTGTTTTGAATTTTTGGTTCAGGAATTCAACCAAAGAGTGTTGGAGGGTTTCCAAGTTACCCCACTATGGCACCAAGGTTTTATTCGTGATGATGGAAGGTAATACATGTTACAAGTTTGTAAATTCATGATGCTGTGTAGAGATTTTTTCTTAAAGTGTCTACAAGAAGAATGATGGTAATTTATTTCACTTGCTGTTGAAGTACTATTATTTTTGCCACCCTGATTGCCACCACAGGAGTGCACAGCAATTTAGATACATATTTCTTATTTCCACGGCTTCAAATTTTTTATGACATTTGGGCTAGCCAATTTAGACTTGCAGACTTTATTTCAAATTATGTGTGATAAAGATGCTTCCAGCCTGTTCTTAATTGATTGCTTTTTGAAATTATTTTGAAGTTTTTTTAAATCTTGGAAATGGTGGATGATTTGATCATTTAGGTGTAACTGTTTTGGCTTGATTCATTTGTCAGTACTAATTTTGCCAAGATTGTAAAGACTGCTCGTTGGGAGTATAGCACACGTCCTGTTTATGGATGGGGAAATATTGGGTCAAAGCAAAAGTCTACAGCTGGATGGCTTGCTGCATTTCCAGTATTTGAGCCTCATTGGCAAATATGCATGGCAGCCGGACTTTCAACAGGTGCTAGTTTGTACTTTCCATTTTGCATGAATTGACAAAAAAATCTTTCTCTATTTGGATTAATGCAGATTTTGCTGTCAACTTGAGAAATAACCAACACTTTTCATTGGTTATTGCCTTTTAAATACTCTATCACGTATAGGATGTTAATTCTTGATAAATAATTTAAAATAGTTTTTTACACTTCAATACCACCTATTAAAACCTTATGCTTGTCTGAATGCAGCAGGCAATGTACCGAAGACTAATATTAATTATTAAGTTTTTAGTGTTGTGTCTGTCTGGTTAAAAGATTTCACGGATATCACTTTCAAGCATTTGCAACTTGGTGCTTTTTGTGTGGGTCATAGTTGCATCTGGGATTTAATTTTACCCCTAAGGATTAAATTATTTTGGAGGAAGAAGTGGTGATTCTCTGTTATTCTTTTTTCTTGAGATCTCATCTATATATTTTGATTTATTATTGTAGGTTGGATTGAGTGGGATGATAAAAGATATGAGTTCAAAAACGCTCCATCATATTCTGAAAAGAATTGGGGTAATGGCTTCCCAAGAAAGTGGTTCTGGGTACTTGATTTTATTTTTTTGACTCTTTGTCAGTGATTATTTTAAATTTCATCTGAACAAGTCTCTTAATTGCATTTTTCTTTGATCAAGAAATGTCCTAGATCATTGCAGTTTATGATATTTAATGAATTGTGACTACGACAAAAGACCTCACAAAAGATTAGCGAAAACAGAATCCCATGTTAACACCCCTAATAAGCAATTATTTGCTATGTAATTACTAGAGCCTCTGGAGGTTCCTCCTTTTGTCTTGTCTCGTCGTTTTCTTTTCTTTTTTTCTCTTTTTTTTATTTATGTTTCTGACAATGCATGCTTGGTGTTGTCACAGGTCCAATGTAATGTCTTTGAAGGTGCAACTGGGGAAGTTGCTTTGACTGCTGCGGGTGGATTGAGACAGCTGCCTGGACTAAGTGAAACTTTTGAAAATGCCGCACTGGTAGTTTCGCTGTTCTATTTAAGTTTTATTCATGATTAGTTGAAGAAGTAAGCAGAACAAAGTCACATTGTCCATTTAAGTCACATAACCTAGGCTTGATGTAGAAAATTGGCCCAGAAGACACCTGTTTCCATATTAGACTTCTAGAAGTTAAGACCATGTGCTCTTTTCCATCAAATTATTCATGCAGATTGGAGTTCATTATGGTGGGATTTTCTGTGAGTTTGTACCCTGGAATGGAGTGGTTAGCTGGGAAGTTACTCCATGGGGACACTGGTGTATTTCTGCAGATAATGGAATACAAATGGTGCGTCTTACATTCATGTCCTTTTTCCCCGATCTTCTGAATTTTCACCATCTTCAACATAGTGTCGAATACTGTGAGAAATAATCTAGATGTCTTTGAAAATCATTGACGAACTATTTCAAACTTCTTAATCTCATTCGAGCAGGTGGAACTAGAAGCAACAACAAAAGATCCTGGTTCAACATTACGTGCTCCCACCTCAGAGGCAGGGCTTACTCCAGCTTGCAAAGACACTTGCTTCGCCCACTTAAGACTCAGATTGTGGGAAAAACGTTATGATGGAACTGAAGGAAAGGTACATTTTTGTCCCTCAAGCTAAATTAAATTAGACGCCAACAGCCGAAATGGTCTGGTTATTTTAGGTGTCCTATTTCCATCATTGGTATAGGTTATTTTGGATGTTACGAGTAACATGGCAGCTGTAGAAGTTGGAGGTGGACCGTGGTTCGATACATGGAAGGGAAAGACTCATACACCGGAGATTGTAAGACGTGCAATCGGGCTTCCTGTTGATGTAGAAGGATTTTTTGGTTTGGCGCCTTTCCTCAAACCCCCTGGCTTGTAATAATACATGAATTAAAATGCTTGATTTTCTTTAGGTTTTTCATATAGAATACTGCTGTATGTGTAGTATTTAATTTCCGAATATTTTGTAAATATTGTCCCACTTCTAGTGGTCGACTATTGCTGGTCTTTGGATTTTGTGGGCTGGGCCCACTGTATGCCTGCTCTAACTTGAGGAGTAAACTATCCAAACTAAATCAAACAGTATCAGGTTTGAGCTTGGTTCGTTTAAGATTGTTTGAGAGCTCGAGTTCGATTCGAGCTTGTATTATTAAGCTTGATCTCGGTTTGTCTTAAAATTACTAATCTCGAAAAAAGCTCGAGCTCGACTCGTTAAAAGGTTAATCATGTCGGACTTGAGCTTGATTCATCAATAACTCGTTTATCATGTTTAACAAGTTTGACTTGAGCTCAGCTCGTTTTCGGGCTCGTAAAGCATAAAATTGAGCTCGAGTCTGAGTTTGTTAAAAATTAAATATATCTGTGAAGTAATTTTAAATCAGACATAAAAATGAAAATTTATTTATAAATAAGCAAAACAACAAAAATAATAACAAAAAAAAAAACATAAACTTAGTATATTATTGGACATTTCAGAATAATACATTACTACAACAAATGAGTCAAGTTCGAGCTTACGAACCACCTAAACGAGTCGAGCTCGAGCTCGCGAATATATTATCGAACATGTTTGCGAGCTCACGAGCTGAATATCTTTTGGCTTGAGCTTGGTTTGATTAAATTTTCGAACTCGAAATCGAACTTGAGTTTGTCTTGATATGATTAACAAACGAAATCAAAGGAGTTTTTATCTAACCGAGCTCCGAATAGCTCGCAAACTGTTTATTTCATTTACATCCTTATACTGAACTATCTTTATTAGTTTTTGCATACTATTCGAGCGAGAAAATCTAAGTCTCACAAAATTCAACCTCTACAGTTACTCTAAAATCATTAAAAAATTGAAAATACAGTGTGTAGGAATTTTGATGTTCCATTGGCAGAAGGGCCTTTATGGCAAGAGATTGCTTATTTTTCAAAAAAATTTGAGCACCCATATATGGCAAATATATACTAATAAATTTTTTTTCTATTTTCAAAAATATTTTTGGAAGCCAAAATGGTTACGCATCCTATTGTATGAAATTTGAATAAACTATGTTCTGTGAATTGGATTGCGCCATGTAAAGCAAATCATCACTTCATCACCACGCCAAGTGTCGAGCCTCGTGTCTTTCTTCGCCGCTAAAACCCACCCACCGGGCTAAACCACACCATCCTTCTTTCCTCCCATACTCCATCAATGGAAAATGTGTGTGCATTCGCCAATAATCCATTGATCGTGGCTGTAAATCCTGTTGTTGGTGCACCAAAACCTCAAGTTTCACTTGCGGAGCTGCGATTCCGCAGAAGATCACGATACTCAACTGCAATCAAATCCGTATCGACTGCGAACTCTGTTAATCACTCCATGGAAGAGAATCCTGGAGTAAATGTTGATTTTGAGGGGACCGAAGCTGTAGAACCTGTTTACGAACCTACGCCTGCCAATCGTCCTCTTCGAACGCCTCACAGCGGGTAGTTTTTTCCACTGTGTAAATATATTATTTTCAATTATGGTGGTGATTGAGATTCGCCCGCTTTTGATTTGGTCAACTTTCCGCCTTCGGAATGCATGCACTGGGAGAAGGCTAAAAGTTTTGTTGTAAACACTTTACGCAATCTCCTCTTTAAGTTCAATCTACTATAGTAGACTTAGAGAGTTAGAGTTAGGCTCAACTTGTCTAATGTAAGTAAACTGTCGGACCAAGCGATGTATGTTGCTGTGCAAAAACTATGATTGCTCAAATCTTTATTAGTGCATTACATGGGCAACCGTTGCCAATCCAGAACGACAAATGTAGCATACGTAACATTCTAATTTCTCATACAGTAGTTCTCTACCAAAAATATTTATTTTTAAAATGGGTTATCTTGCAAATGTGTTCTGTGCTAATAGGTAAGGAATTGATGCTACTGGTGCAAAGAAATTAATTGAATTAGAATGAACGTTTGAGCTTGGCTTAATTTGTTTTCTTTGAGCTACTAGGTTTTAAGGGAAGAAATATTTCGAAATAATAGTTTAATCTACACATAAAAATTATTCTGATCTATCCAAAACAAGGTTAGTCCATCTGGATGGATTAGTGGATTTACGAAGTCAATCGTACCCAATTTACTATTAATATGGTTTAGATATTGCAAGTCTTGTTGATAATTATATGACACGATTTATATTGTTCGTCATCATTGCTAGCATGACTTGTTCCTTTTTTCATGAAACACAATTGTTTCCATTGTAAAAGAAGGTTGTGGTTTTCCTTGTTGTCTTTTGGGGTCTTAATGAAATTTCAAACTGATATTGAGTCAATACAAGCTGTATTATATTTATTTATGACCTGGTTGACACTTAAAAATAATTATTACTCAATAAGTGTCGTGTAAAATTGAAATAAACTTTCTTCTGGTAGAATTCTGTGTCGTCGGCCTCATTTTTATTTCTTTCGTTAGTTTTTTTTTACATATTACTGCAGGTACCATTTTGATGGAACCACTCGAAAATTTTTTGAAGGCTGGTATCTCAAGGTCGCGCTACCAGAATTGAGGCAGAGTTTTTGCTTCATGTATTCTGTGGAAAACCCAGCATTCCCCAAGAAATTGAGCAGACTGGAAGAGGAACAATACGGACCTCGATTTACAGGTGTTGGAGCTCAAATTCTGGGGGCAGATGACAAGTATATTTGTCAGTATGCAGAAGAATCTCACAACTTTTGGGCGGGTGAGTCTTTTTATGATCCGATGAAGCCTGTTAATTTGTAGAGCAATGTCTTTTTTGGTCAAGCAAGCACTGATAAACTCATTGTTTTGCATCAATGTGGCTTAATTTTGTAAGGCTAGCTGTAAAATAAACATTATCTATCTTTATAGAAGCGTCAAAGCCATTGTTGATTTTCAATGCAATAAAGATTGCATATGATCATGTCCAAATTTTTGTTAGCATTTTGTTGTATCATGGCAATAAGCTCAGTGTTCCCTAATTTCATTATGCCTTTTTCATGTTGTAAAAGTAATCTGGCGGCACATTTTTGTGCTAATGCTTGTACCCTGTTTCAGATTCTTTTTCAACATCACGGATCACTCATATCTTCCTTTGAATTAGCAAGTAAATTTGCTTTGCGACTTCATCTCACATCCAATCTGTGCTTCTAATGTATCACCAGAATCAGTACTGTATCTGTTGGTTGTGATACATAGGCCAATTTTCAGTTCTGCGTATTCCATGTATTTTTTCTACCAAATAGTGAACCAACTTCAATAGTATGTGGAATTGTCATAAGTGTTTAAGCTCTCTTTCTTCAGATCATGATATAACTTTTTGCAATCTATTTAACATTGTCTCCATTGATAGAAAGAGACGACATGTCACTTGGAAATACGTTTCTAGGTCGTGAGAACATGCTGCCTCCAAAGAAAGAGGTTCCTCCTCAGGTTAGCACGCTTCCCCTTCATTCACTGATATTTTTTTCTTCTCTTGCTTGATGCATATCAAGATTAACTTGTATTTGGTCAATTTCTTCTTGCAATGATTCAGCATCGAAGTTGCTTGAAACCATTCAGATATTCTCATGCTTCTTTGATTGAATAACCTATTCATTTCTAAAACATATCCTCTTTGATTCTGACCCTACCATCCCACTAACTTTTTTCGAGTGGGGTTTCAAAGGTCTTTTTTCTCACAATGATTTTATCTTAGCAATCATTCTTCGAAGTTCAAAATTTTACTAGTGTGTTGAATTGTTGGTTCAGGAATTCAACCAAAGAATGGTAGAGGGTTTCCAGGTCACCCCACTGTGGCACCAAGGCTTTATTCGCGATGATGGAAGGTAATGCATGTTCCACATGCAAGTTTGTAAATTCAGGCTGCATCTTATTTTTTTATCATGTATGTATGTATGTATGTTTTTTATTGAAGTGTCTAAAAATGGGGTACAACTTTGAAATTCCGAAGAATGATGATAGCTAATTTTAGAGGCTCGGACAACTTTGTATGATTATGTGGATTTAAGTGTGATATATGCTGCTTCCAGTCTGTTCACAATAGTTGTTTTTTGCAATCATTTTAAAGTTTCTTTTAAAATCTTGGAATGCAGCACTTGTAAAAGAGAAGCTTTTGCAGTAATTTTTAATGATGCAGTTTCATTGCCAGTGTTTGAATTTATTCGCACATTTGATCATTTAGGTGCTCTACTGTTTTGGTCTAATTTGTTTCTCAGGACTAATTATGCTAAGATTGTAAAGACTGCTCGCTGGCAGTACAACACACGTCCTGTTTATGGATGGGGAAATGTTGGGTCGAAGCAAAAGTCCACAGCTGGATGGCTTGCTGTATTTCCTGCATTTGGGCCTTATTGGCAAATATGTATGTCACGCGGACTTTCAACAGGTACTCGTTTGTATTTTCTTTTGCATGAATTGAGAGAGATCTTTTTATATTTTGACTAATGTCTTAACTGTGACATAAATATTGATAGAGATCTATCTATATTTTGATGCACGGGGTTTTTGTTACACTTGGGTGTTGTTGCTAACCTGTTGGGTTTGCCATTTTTGTAGCCAGCCTCTTGGGAAGTAATGATTCATGCTATGGTTCCACATACACCTTTTCAATTTGGTGCTTTTTGTGCGGGTCATGTTGCATATAATTATTTTTCTTCTTGAGATCTCATTTTTATACCCGGATTTGTTATTGTTGTAGGTTGGATTGAGTGGGATGATAAAAGGTTTGAGTTCAAAAACGCTCCATCATATTCTGAAAAGAATTGGGGTGTTGGCTTCCCTACAAAGTGGTTCTGGGTACTCGTTTCATGTTCTTAATTGGACTTGTTACTTATCATTATTTTTACCTACTTTAACTAAGAAGCAATCTGAATCCAAGATATGTTACGGTTCATGATATCTAATGAATTGTGACTACAACAAAAGACCTTGAAAAGATAAGCAAAAGGCGGAGATCATGTAATTACTATGGCCTCTAGAGGTTCCTCTTTTTTTTTTCTGTCTGGTTTTTAATCAGTGCATGCTTGGCTTTGTCTACAGGTGCAGTGTAATGTCTTTGAAGGTGCAACTGGGGATGTTACTTTGACTGCTGCCGGTGGATTGAGACAGCTGCCTGGACTGGGTGAAACTTTTGAAAATGCTGCAGTCGTAATCATCTATTTACGAATTTAATATCATTGTTCTATTTAAACGTTCTATTTTAGTTACATGAACTATGCTTGATGTAAAAAATTGGTCCAGAAGACGACTGTTTCCATGAAAGAATTCTGGAAGTTATCATTGTGTGCTGTTGTCCATCGATTATTCTATCGGTAGTTTGTGTTTTTTCTTGGAGAGTATGATTTATATATCAAATTCTATATGCAGATTGGAGTTCATTCTGGTGGGATTTTCTATGAGTTTGTACCCTGGAATGGAATGATCAACTGGGAAGTTACTCAATGGGGCCAGTGGTGTATTTCTGCAGATAATGGAATACACGTGGTATGAAACATTTATGTCATTTTTTCATGATTCATAAATCTTCGCTATGGGTAACCTAGTGTCAGAATACTGTAAGAAATGATCTAGGTTACTTGTTGAATATCACTGATGGATTCGGTCTAAGTTCTTAAATCGCTTTCGAGCAGGTGGCACTAGAAGCAACGACAAAAGAACCTGATACAATATTACGTGCTCCCACCTCAGATGCAGGGTTTGCTCCAGCTTGCAGAGACACTTGCTTTGCGCACTTAAGACTCAGATTGTGGGAAAAACGTTATGATGGAATCGAAGGAAAGGTATATCTTTGTTCTTCAATCTGAACTAAATCATATGCAGACCACCAAAAATGGTTAGGTAATTCTAAGTAATCTTTTTCCCATCGTTGGTTAGGTTATTTTGGATGTTACAAGTGACATGGCAGCGGTAGAAGTTGGAGGCGGGCCGTGGTGCGAGACGTGGAAGGCGAACACTCATACACCGGGGATTCTGAGACGTGCAGTTGCCCTTCCTGTAGATGTAGAAGGATTTTTTAGCTTGGTGCCTTCCTTAAGGCCCCCTGGCTTGTGATGATACATGAATTGTAATGCTCAATTTTCTTTATGTTTTTCATATGGAATACTGCTGTGTAAATATTTAATATACGAATATTTTTTTTACTTCTGGTGGTCATTTGAGATACTATTTTGATTCAATAATTTATTATAATAATATTTAAAATTTAAATATATTTATTATATTATATCAATAATTTTAAATAATTATTCAAACACTAATACTTATTAATTTTAATTATTAATTACATAGAATAACACGAACTCGCATGATGTGAAATACCAGTTGTAATAAAATAACAGCTACGAGTCTCAGATTTTGGGTTAAGGCTTCGGGTTCGATGTTTTCGTAATAAAAAATGTAATAAAAATACAGCTAAATCAAACATTGGGTTGCATTATGATCTAATTCAATTTAAACATGGAGTAAAGTTCTGAGCAAATTATAAATTCAGATTAAGTTAATTCTACTCAACCCATCGAATTATATCACAAGTACTCTAATCTTTTTATACTTTCAATTGCATCATTTTACTTTCTCAGCTATACGTAATATACATTTAAACCACTTACATTAATTTATTATTATTTGTTTTTATAGGCAATAAAAAAACTAAAAATTATGCTCATCAATGGGTCCTACACCGCACTCTTATATCGGATATATCGAATATTAAAATTTCCTCCACATCAGTAATGTTATCCCGACGATGCAAAATATCCGTGAAATCCATAGGGCACTCTACTTGGTAATGGAATTTTGGCCGCGGGCTCTCTTGAAAATTGTTTTGCGTCCACAATATACACCTGCAAAATTAATTTTAAAAAAACATCGATATATTTTTTTTATTAAAACAAACATTGATTAAACTNTGTGTTTGAAATAAACATATAAATATTGTGGATTCCTGATCATGATCAGAAATATTAATTTTAAAAATAAATAAATGAATAAACAGTACCTCAGATTTATTTGTATCTTCATTATGCACGAAAGTGATGATCCACCCCTCATCTTCTTCAGTGGATCCAGATTTAGCAACAAAAGCAGACCCTGAACAATATGTACTCTTCGGAAACATATGATATTCAATTTTTACCAAATTTTCTGCGCTTTGATTCTCCTCACTCTGATCAATATATAGATGACATAATTATTTTTCACTATAATTTTTTTATATAGTTATACGTTAAATGAAACAAAAAAACGAATGATATATATTATACAAGAAAACATGCATTATTAATTTGTTTACTATAAATTACCTTGTAAACTTCAACTTTTGATCTCTCGTCGAGATAAAGTTTTGCCAGGCCTGAATATTTTGCCATTCCTGCTTCGGAGCTTGCTGTAGAATCGACAATCTGTGCGTAAGCGAATCTATTCTTAACGCCCGTAAAATTAGGGTTTATTATCGGAAAATCGATGGCGAATTCGGTTCCGGTGAGGTGTCCTTGTCTGGTAACCTCTCCTGTTTTCATGTTCAATCTCCATTCATAAGCCCGGGAGAAGAGTTTCCCTTCATCGTCGTCTTCTTCTTCCACCAAGTCGACGTGCTTGAATCCCTTTGAGAACCATTCCAATTTGTTCCTCCCTAAATCGGGCCCTGGAATGATTGATTCTCGTGCTCTACAAGACATCACCACAACCTGCAAAACCTTAAACTATAACATTTTTCACGAGATAAATATATAATCAGTCCAAGACTGCGTGAGATGTCTAGTCAATAGTTAAATAAATCCTCTAGCCCCATATTGTATAAAAAAAATAAAAAATTTTACCTCATCATCGCCGATCTCGTAACAGTTGATCACATGAAATGAGCTATTTGGTTCAACTTGGAACCATTTGACTGAATCGGCATCACCATAACGAGGCAATATTCCTATTCTTGAATATCCTTCTTTCTCATACTTTATCAACCTATAATTTTAAATAAATATTTCTTGAAATTATTATTTATATATAAATTCAACCTATATGTAAAATTATTATGTATTGTCTAAAAAAATTACAATGTCAGTAAAACTTACGAGCCTCCTCGTAGAACCCGATTCAAGTCTACAATCAGTGGAAAATCCAATATCACATTGTACCTGAGAACATGCATGAAATTAATTATATATTTATATGCATGCATTATTTTTCACCATGCATGTAAATGTTTTTATCACCATGCAGCCTGCAGCAACATTAGCATATTCAAGACTATTTTGGGAAGCAACAGAGAGATTCGAGATGATTTAAGTACGTAAATGTTGCATAAAATTCGATTACAACAAAACTCGTGCATGCAAAAACATGAGATAGACGATCACCTTCTCGTAACCCCTATATCATGGATAAGGATACTTCGGTTGAATTTGAGATCCACCTTGTGTATTTGTCGTGACCCGTCGGCTTAGACCAAGAAGAGAATATTTTACATATTAATCAATAGGACCAAATGTCTTAATAGAATTTATGAGTAACATATATAGATATATGTTTCGACATTAATTTGTATTTATTTAATGTACCTGAGATGACACCTAGTTCAAAATAAGGTTTTTTGGCATCAGCTCCCATTGTAACAAGCTCACCTGTTCCTGGAGCTTTCTGTGTTCCTCAAACATAAACCTCATATATATAAATATTTGCAACATACTTTAATATACATATAGAATGCAGTACGTCGTAAATTCACATGCAAGAGAATATAAAAAAGAATAGTCCTTATAAAAATGATCCATTATTTCATCGTCCAGTCTTATTTGCATGAGCCAGGCTGGTTAATATGTACCTTCGGATGACTTGTGAATGGGCGGGTCCAAGCTCCATTAACGTCCCAGTCGCCTAAAGTTTCGAGCGTTTTGATATCAATTTCTTGAGGCACATAATTCTCAGCAATGGAGTAAAATTTTCCTGCATGCTCAATTATACTGGTATTGCTCATGATCTTGTTTGGCATGCCATATCTTAGCTGCAACATATCAAAAGTTTGACTCATTTCTCCGATCAGTAAATTTTCTGCACATGCAAATACTAGTCCATAGTCTACCAGATTAAGAATGAAACTTGATAGAACAGCAGATGGATTCCCTTCCACAGCTGGTAGAAAGCATGGCTTATTCCTCTCTTTTTCGATTTTAAAAGTGGACGTCTCGACGTATCTGTTATTGTAAATTATCTTCCAGCCGCCGCCATCATGTTCAGCGGTGCGATCTTTATTGAAATACAAAGCATGAAGCATTCCTTCTCCTTCAACCCACACACTACTTGTTTTTCCAAACACGGATACTGCAGATTGAGATTCTCCAAATAAAGGGTTGGATCCTGAAAATTTACTAATATTTCAGTTTAAAAGAAAATCAAGCAATGTGACCGATATATATGCATCTACATGACTACGAGTACCGTTTCTTATGTAAACGCCCTCTGGAAAACCATCTGGTATACTTCCTTGGACATAGATCAGATTAACAGCTTCTTCTATTTCTTCTACGGGGGCAAAGTTGCTCTTGTATATATAATTGGCGTATATAAATATATAATCAGTATTCAGTATAAGAAATAAACTTATAAATCAACTCTGCCGGTTCTTGAAAATTAAGTATGTACCTGAGAAGGGAGCCATGGCTGATCAACAAAGTCAAAAACCAGATCAACAAAAGAGTCTAACAATCTAACAGGAGCCTCTTTAATTATTTTCGGGACATCCCTTATTCCGACTGAGATATTGTCCTTGAAATCTCTCAGCAACGGCTGCAGAGGTCACCAAATCCACAATGACTGTGTCAAATATTCACATCTCTGTGTGTGTGTGTGTGTGTGTGAATCAAAGTCATTAATTTCTGTGTTCGCTTCAAATTATGGAGCAAAACATGACACGATATACGTACCTTGAAAACAGATGGGATTGGGAGTTCGAATGAGCCGAATCTGTGAGATGAAGGAGTTGATCTCTGTGTGCAGACGGTAGATTGGAAAGACCGAGTGTAAGTCATCATGTTTTTCTTTGACTATCGGTACCCAATATTACTCACTTATATGTCTAGCAAAATAATGTGAATGGTGGGTGTGGTTGCTGGTCAAATACGTTGAGCATTTATGGAGGTTGGAATAGACGGACGAAACACATTGAAAGAGCTCTATTTAAATAAATGTTAGTTCTATTGTATCAAAAAAGTGTGTGTTCTCTTTAAAAATACGAAATATGCCTTGGATTTATGATGAACTCGATAAGGTCAAGCAAGAAAGAATCAAAATTGGATTCACTTGTTTGCGAAGCACACAAAAATATCACACAAGTTGTAAATTAGAGAAACAGATTAGAGCATCATTTTCATTATTTGTTTGTTCTGGTTGGCTTCTTCCCTCGAATTGGCTACTTTGAAATAAACAATGCTAGACCAGTACTTAAATTTATTGCAGTTTGGCCGTCAAAACTTATGACCCGAGGTTAGTACCATTATGCATGTGATACTAATCAATTACATTACTACCAAAATGTAATATTTTCTTGTTTCAACAACACCAAGAATAATATAATCAACTAGAGATGTCATTCAATAAATTAAATAAATCTTAAATTAATTATACATATACTTTTTATTTAAAAAAGTTCAAAATTGCAGCCCCATGCTTGCTGCTACAAACTGTTTTAATTAATACTCTAATTTGGTGAATTCAATTCACGTTACACAAAATAAATCAAAAAACAATTAAAATGTTTTTACGTGATATATAATATATATAGACTTTTAGCCAATAAAATTTATTGAGTCATTTTTGGATTTCTACGAAGAACGTTCTAAAATGCGTCATCGAACAAATTAGATGTAGATGAATGGCTTTGGCTTGATTGTGTCTGTTAATTTATATTTTTAAAAAGCTTTTACGAGCATTTGGACATAATGGAGAAATGAAATAGAATTTTGGGAATGTGATACGAAGAACTAATTTACTAATGAGATATTCAAACTCATCAAACCGGCCACTTGCATTGGTGCCAGTCTAATCTAATTAATACCTAATTACCTAATCTAATAATATCTAATCTAGTTTAATATTATTAGGCTGTGTTTACTTAAGGAATAGGACTATTAACCCCAATTAATATGAGTTTGCCTAACGTTTGAATTGTTAATTGTCTTAATTTTCCTAGATTTGTCCAAATTCACGTAGGGACATTAGCGTCTTTTCCGGATAGTTTGGTTAGGATATTTTAATTCATTGTTTTTCTAGTTCTAGGATAGTTTGGTTAATTGCATTTATAGTTGTGCAGCTTCATGTATGTTGCATTAGTTGTAGACATTTCTTTATTTATGTTCAAATATTTGTAGGAGTATAATAATTTTTGCTTAATTTTATTTTGTTTTGGATATGATGCCTAAAAAATGGTAAATTAATCAATATTTAGAAGTATATGTATAAAATCTTGTTTATCTATTGTATAGAATAAATACTTTTTTTTTTGTTGCCAAAATGCTATACTATTCCTATAAATATAATGACAAATAAAAGACCACATTCCATCAACATTTGTTTTTACAAGGAAGTGACTCATAAAATAATAAAGAAAAATAGATCTTTTACACATTTTTCTTAATCTATATATACAACTCAATCGGAAAAGAATCTGAATTTTCTGATAGAGTTCCACTTGCAACAACTCAATTAGATTAATATAAAAGAAATCAAGCAGAAATTAGATTGAGTTTCATCAATGCATTATGGATGTTATCAATTAACAATGAAAAAACGAGAGGTAATGAGATTAATCAAAAGAGAAATTAATGTTTTCCCCTGGATGAAGGAAGGTCCAAGAAACATAAAGAAATGGATATTATGTATAGCTATGTCGAATCAAAGAAGTCAAATTATATTGAAGTAGTTAAAATTCTGAAATAAAATATTTGAAAAAATATATATGTTTATTTTCAAAGTTAATACCTAATCAATGAATTGCCAAAATGTTGAATACAGTGAATTTTCTATTTTATTTAACTTATTTTTTTCCAATCACAATGCTCCCACGTGCATTGCACGTGTGTTTTCCTAATATCCCAAAATGCTCACAATCTAATAGCAGATAATAATTTAATTTAACACGATAAAGAGTGAAACCAAAGCTTCTAAAATTATGCACTAAAAGTTATATTTCCTTAAAGCGTATAACAGAACATCTGGGCTCCAGAGAATTAGAGAAGCAGAGGCAATACAATAACATTTAGATGTGACCTCAACCAGCAACGGATTGGTTACTAGGTGATTGTGACTGTAATTTCTTTTTAAGAATATTAGACAGCGGTGCGACAGCGGCTCGACCGTGTTTTACACATTGAAAGTAATCATCAACTGTAATAATAAGACACATGAAAAAGAAATGAAAATCAGCGAGTAGAGATGCATGATATCATTCCTATTACTCGAATGAATGGTAAAAACAACCACCTGTCATCACACCATGTGAAAGAGATGTAATAATCCCATCTTCCTTTGATCCTTCAGGCAGCACTGATTGAACCGGGCTAGGGAAAACCAGATGTACTAATGCCTTCATTCTCTGCCATATAAAACCAAAAAAGATGCTCGAGGAGACCAGCAGTAAGTAATAAACACACATAGATAATGAACATTGAACTATGGTCATTTTAGATTTAATATCGATCACAGAAAGTTCATAAGATACAAGCACCAACACAAGTCACGTGATTCCCATTGCAGTAATTTGCAAATTCCATTTTCAGAAAATTTCGTTAAAAAAAGGTACCGCTGAAATACCTGCTCTTCTATCTTGTTAGGGTCCAAAATAATACGCCCATTTTCCACCAGACAACAACAAATGGCAACTGCAACACTTAATGGTTAACCGTTAGTAATTCATATAATTTAGAAAGGCTGGATTAGATCAGAGCACAAAGATGAAGGAAAGGCATGTATTGGATTACCAGCAAGATACTTCAAAGGGATTCCAGCATCTACAAGGGCAGCGCATGCTGCATGTATAGCACACGGAAGAAGCTTGCAAGAGCTTAGTTAAGGAAGTTTGGAGAAAACAGGAAAGAAATACAAGTCATATTGTTGTTGCTAAAAGATTGCATAATTTCTCTCCGATGCTAGAGTTAGATAATTGCCCATTTCTAAGTTTGGAGAAAACAGGAAAGAAATACACATCATATTGTTGTTGCTAAAAGATTGCATAATTTCTGTCCGATGCTAGAATTAGATAATTGCCCATTTCTACCCTATCAAATGAGCTCGGAAGAAGTAACAGAGTGAAGGGCAATATCTCTACGGAATGGTATGATCAAATTTTTTTATGAAGAAAAGAAAGAAAAACCATCTGAAACCTGAAAAACATAGCTTCAAACCAAGAACAAAGGGGGAAAGCAGGTTCCCCTAACATACCCAGAAAATACAGTAAAATTCATCCGGTGGAGCAAAAGGGCAGATTCACAATCCAATTCACTGTTTTGATATTGCATATAAAAAGAAGAATGATAAAAAAAAGGATACTGAACCATCATCATGGACAACCTGTTAGATGGGTAATCCACGCAATAAGTTTGATGATAAACTGATAATGCACGTAGAGCAAAAATAAATACTGTAGCAGACTAGAAATTCACATGAAAGAGAGATGCTTTTGGCACTAAAACAAATTATGGACTGAATCGGCCTAAAATGTGTTGTTTTCTACCCAGTTTAGCTATCTCCATTCACCTGGTCATTGTATTCTGCTAAACCCCCTGCTAATCCACTCATGTATAGAGTCATAACGGCTTAAGAGCATCAGAATCTTAGACAGAACATTTGTTAGCTCAATGAGGCCAGAATTTGCCCGTCAAAAAACTAGTCCTCTCAAATTAATCACAAAACTGTAACCGGTTAATTAACGAATATATTTCCAATAAAATTACCTACTTCTTAATCATG
The DNA here is from genome assembly GCF_012295235.1 of Primulina huaijiensis. Taxonomy (NCBI): domain Eukaryota; kingdom Viridiplantae; phylum Streptophyta; class Magnoliopsida; order Lamiales; family Gesneriaceae; genus Primulina; species Primulina huaijiensis. The sequence continues at coordinate 80,137 of NW_027358157.1, read as the reverse complement.
CGATCAGAATTTATCAATTATAGGAAAGTCAACTGTGTTGAGATGGAATAGCACTAAATCAAGGTAAAATTTGATTAAGACGCCGATATTTCAGAACTTCATTAGGAAGGAGATTGGACAAGCCACTTTTTTACTTCACTGACCATATGCCCTCACCTGAATTATAATTGAGGTTGTGGTATTCGGGTGAGCAGTCAAAAGGCAAATATTTTGCAATGTTCTTTTCAGTATCATCTCAAACTCCTTATCTGCTTTTCCTGGAAAATAGATGTTCTTATTAAACTTGAACATTGAAAGTTGGAAACTATAGTATATCAGGTTCTGCAGCTTATTTAACATTTAGTAAGTAATGCCAGCTTCTTAAACTATGTTCCTTTGCCAACCACATAGTTATCCTAACCAGAAAACCAATGCCAACTTTGAGGAAAATACTAGAAGTAGCTCACCAATCTGCCCAATTTTAGGCTTCCAAATGACCTCAAGACATGCTTTTTCTGGATTCTCGTTCTTTTTCGTCCCAGCTTTTGGCCCATAAACAGCAGCAAGAACTCTGGTTTCCCCTAGGACAACCAAAAACCTTAATACTCAGTGATAAAAAGAACCATAATATCAATAATGCAGTCAACACTTAGTGACCAAGGAGGCACGACTCGTAACATTTCAACAACCATTTTCCCCAGTCAACAAATAAATCAAGTACAGGACAGCGTTTGCTCAAAACCATTAAAACTACTTTATTATATTATTTCACAAGCAACGGAAACATTCATCGGGTCCACGAGTGGATGCCGGTAGGTATGATCCTTCCATGAAATTTCATACAAATTGATTCAAAAATTTTTTTTAACTTTAACAACCCACCCCCCCAACCCCAAAAAAAAAAAAAACACACATTAAGAGGGAACAGGTCTAGATAACGAAATACGCATCAAACAATGTATCAGTTACAGAATTGCAAGTGAACCCATTAAGTGCAAAAGAACTTGAAATTAGGGAGGCAGGAGTAGGGTGGGTCCTGAATAGGCATTGTACCATGAGAACAGCTACCAGAACCATGAGCTCGATTTAGAACGTTGCGAGAACAATCCAGTGGTCTCAATTGGTTGGCTCCACGTCCACCTTCTCGCTCTAAATCCATGTCTCGATGTTATCAAGAAAATGTTGTTTGATCTGGGAGTAGGGTTTAGCTAGGGTTTGATGGATACCCATATAAGTTTATCGGGTTTCGGGCCAGAACGATAGCCCGNTTTTTTTTTTTTTTTTTTTTTTTTTTTTTACTAAGAGCTCTGAAATTCCATCAGATAAAGCATGTGGTGGTGCATAGGTGGTAAATTCTTAGGGCCGAGAATAAACCAGATCTCACAAGTCCGACATTTCCTACTTGGACCATATAAATTAGGCCCAATAAATCAGCCCATGTCATTGTCTTACTTTACCAAGTTCGCCCACTTTATTTTAGTGTTTAATCAACGGTGCCAAAAGGCAGCTGTAAAGCCCATAAGCTAAAACCCTCCTTCTCCGACACCGTTCTCTGGAGATCGATCGCCGGCGAGTTCTGCGGCGAACTTCTGAATGATTGATACTTTGCGCCTTGTGCATAGAAATCGCAAGGTTCGGTACTCTTGGCCGCTTTCTCTCTCCCTCAGCTCACAAGCTTTTACACACTTCCTCTCTCTTCGTTTCTATAAGCTAAGAAACTATTATTCCATTCAAATTGATCATTCTAACAGCTCAACATTACGTTATGTTGGTCCAAAATTCGATTTTCTTCTGCAATTTTCGCCTTTCAGGGGTTGTTGCAGCTCGTTCAACATTCCGATTAATTCCAACGAGAGGCGTAAACTCACCGTTGGAATTTCAAGAATTATCAAACAGCGAAAAGGGTATCTTTTACAGGAATTTTCTTGCGGTTTCTGCCCTTTTATCCTTGTGAAAATAATGAAACTGCTTATAAATAGGGAGGTGGGGGTTGCGTTTTTCAAAGTTGTATTTCAAGACACTTCGGAAATCATAGTTCAACAATGTTGTATTGCTGTGCATTTATTAGTGAATGAATACCTTAGAATTCTGGCTCAAGATGTGCTGACATGGGTGATTAGGACAATAGGGAAAGTTAGGAGTTATGAGGTTGTGTGGAGACAGCACTATAAGAGTGAATCAGATTTTTTTATTCTTGATTCATTTATGCGCTCTTTTACCCACGTGGGGATGGGATACTGTGCGTTGGAGGTTTTGTATAGGATTTGGGAGGTTGGTTGTAAACCGAGTTTATCAGCAGTATGCGAGCTAATAAAGTTGTTGCTGAGAATTGGTGATTATGGTAGTGTGTGGAAGTTGTTGAGCTGTATGATCCATAAAGGACCTCGACCCTCAATTTATGTTTTCAATGCGGCAATTCTTGGCTTTTGTAGAAGAGGGTTTGTTAGGGTTGGAGAAAGTTTACTACAATTGATGAGGAAGTTTGGCTGTGAGCCAGATGTGTATACATATAATATTTTGATCAATGCTTACTGTGTCGGGGGCAAAAGTTTGGATGCGCTTTCTTTGGTGTATTTGATGATTGAAAGTGGTTGCTACCCAAGTAGTGCAACGTGTGGGACAGTTATTAATGCCTTCTGCAAGGAGGGTAACGTTGCAGAAGCAAGAAAAATATTTGATGGGATGCTGGACATGGGTGTGTTCCCAACCACTGCATTGTACAATTCTTTGATGGATGGTTATGTTAAGACAAGAGAAATTAGTCAGGCATATATGCTTTATGAAGACATGAGGACCAAGGAGGTGGCCCCTGATATTATCACTTTTAATATTTTAGTTTCAGGGCATTACAAGTATGGAAAGGAGGAGGATGGGGACAGAATTCTGAAGGACTTTTCAATGATGGGAGTGGTTCCAGATTGTTCATTGATTGATGTGTCTATTGCAGGACTATGTTGGGCTACAAAACTAGATCAAGCATTGGAATTATTGGAGAACGCTTTGGAGAAAGGGATTCCTCTTAGTGTAATGGCATTTAATTCTATCATTGTTGCTTATGGAAAAGTAGGATTATTGGACAAAGCTTTTGAAGTCTATAAGATGATCGTGACATATGGTCTAACTCCTTCAGCTTCCACGTATACTTCATTGCTCCTAGGTTTATCAAAAGTGAGAAGGCTCCAGGAAGCCCAAGATCTTATGTATAAGATGATAGAGAAGGGTTATCCGGTCAATAAAGTGGCTTTTACAGTGATTCTAGATGGATATTTTAAAAATGGGGACATGGTGGGAGCTCGGAGGCTGTGGGAAGAAATGGAAATACTGGGAGTGGCTCCTGATGCTGTTGCTTTTTCTACCTTTATCGATGGACTTTCTAAGTCTGGTTTTGTTGAAGAAGCCTATGATATATTATTGAAAATGACTGGAAAAGGACTTGTACCTAACAATTTTGTTTACAATTCCTTAATTTATGGCCTTTGTAGCAATGGAATACTTAATGAAGCATTGAAGTTGGAAAGGCAGATGAGATGTACAGGCCTGTTACCTGATGTAATCACCTTCAACATTATCATGAATGGGTTCTGCAAACAGAGAAGAATGATGTCAGCCATGCACACCTACATGGCAATGTACAAACGTGGATTAGTCCCAGATATTGTGACTTACAACACTTTGATCAGCGGATACTGCAAGGAGTTTGACATGTTAAATGCGAAAAATGTAGCGAATAGGTTGTATTCTACTGGATGGAAACCAGATATTACAACCTATAACATACAGATTCATGCTTTCTGCAGAAGCCGCAGAATGAATCAAGCTGTATTGATGCTTGATGAGCTTATTTCTGATGGAATAATTCCAGATACCGTTACCTACAACACTCTAATGAATGGAATCTGTTATGATGTACTGGATCGTGCAGTGATCCTGACAGGAAAATTGCTCAAGATGGCCTTTGTTCCAGATTTGGTAACCGTTAACTTACTATTGTCTAATCTACGCAAGCAAGGGCTACCACAGAGGACTGTGATGTGGGGACAAAAGTTGATCGAGATTTCCTTTGAGTTTGACGAAATGACATGTACGATATTGGACAAAGCATATCAGGATCTGCAAGATGATGCTAATCATACAACGGAAATCACAGGGAAAAGTCTCTTTCTAGATTTCCTTATGTATATGACATATGATTTGATATGCAGAAGTATGGTTCACCACAAAACAAGATTCAATCCTAATGATTTCATTGGCAATTGCTTATAAATATGACGGAATGTGCCCAACCAATAATTTATAAATTGATACATTCATTGATTTTCTTTGATCAATCTTGAGGTCCTGCCAAAATTTGCTCCTGGATCAGAATTCAAAGTAATAGTTACCATCTCTCATGATATGTCAAATAGAAAATGGTTTCACTATTTGAAGAAATGAAGCAATGCAAGGTACTCTGTTCAAGTATATTTTGCATTCGTTTACTTCTATTGGGTGATGGCACTTTTCTCCAGCAAGAGAGCTTAAGGCTTTGTGATTATAGCCATTGTTTGAAACAACTGCAACTGTTTGCTTATCAAGGCATGGCTCGAATTCATTCCGTTTAAATGATTCACTTGCAAATCTGTAAGTGCTTATTTGCTTGATGTTTATCTCGTTTCCTGGACCTGTTCCCTGATAATGTGCTTGTGGGGCGGTGTTGTGTTAAAGTTACTTTTTTTAAAACAATAGATATGAAATTTCATGAAATGGCCACACCTATTGAAAAATCAGCCCGTAAGTTTACTGTAATACTCTCAGGCCTGAAAAAGAGCTCTAGATTACAAATGATTGTTGAAATAATACTTATAATTACTTGTTCTCTACTAACAGACTGTTAATCACTCTAACTTCTCTTCTATATTCGATATTTCTGTGTTGTCTTTTCAAATCAGTTTAATTCTTTTACATGTTGTGGAATATCTATTATCCTGTATTTATATCACTTTATTTTACTATGATTGCCGACGTATAAATTCGAAAATAGGAAATTAATAACTTTCACTACGTACAATCACAAAATGAATGTGACAACGATGAACTCTCAATACCGACAAATTTTCTATTTCACCCCTTATTTATAAAAAATGTAATTCGAAAAATAATCGATGGCTGATTTACAACCATTCCTTAGTGAAAACGAATATATGGGTTCAATTTTATCTCATGATTTTATAAGCATATTAGATTATATATATGAAATGATACCGAAAAACAATTTGTAAACAGACCTCTCAAAATAAAATAAAGTGTTGCATTCATATTAATTAAATCCTGCTAATATGACTAACTCATATACAATAGTGCTTCTTATTAATATATTAGATATGTTTAATTATCGGCATTACGTCTTCAAAATTAAAACCTCGTGAGATGAGATGTCACAGTAAAAATATCCTCAAGTCACTCTTCCACCAACTTGTCTCTTTTCCATCTGTCCAATCTTTTTTCCTGAAAAAGGGGCAATCCTGACTAGAAAATACGGATTTATCAGATAAAAAAGAGACGGGTTTTACAGGATTTGAGGATTAAACCCAGAACAAAATCTATGGCCGCTGATACAAAATCAAGCAATTTGGTCAAAGTGAAGCCCGGAATAGGAGATGGGCCATCACCATCTTCGTTAAAATCCAAGATTATTGAATCAAAGAAGAAAGTTTCTGAGATCACAATCAAGCAATCTGCTCATGCCAAGCACAGATCCACTAATAATGCATCCAAGGTCGTATGTATTGATTTCCAAACTAGTTCCTTTTTCGTTATATTTTTCAGTTTTGTTCCTCTTTTGCTATCTTTTTATCAATAGAAGCCAAAGCTGAGGTGCCCATTAAATGTAAGGACTAATTTTTTTCCTTCCGATTTGGGTTTGTTATTATCTGTACTGTTGTTACCTGAAATCTTGAAAGATTGGTTGGTGCTTTCGTGGATTGAATTTTAGTTTGTGTTCTCCCTTTTGCTGTGAGGTGCCCATTTTCAGTAATTGCTGCTTTTTTACCATTGAATTTGAAATCTTTGTGCTTTATATCATTTCGTTGCTGCGGATGTATTTTGATTTGATGAAGCTTATGGTTTACAAAATTAAAGACTTTTTATTTGAGCTTGTAAAGCCTTCAAGACCTAATCTTTTTATTATCTGCGTCGATTATGTTATTTTCCAAATTTAGCCAACACGCGTTCTAGTTTTTGTTAGAAATGGAATTGTTTAATATTGGAATTGGTTGCTCCGGGTTATAATTTTTGAACTACTCTCTGCTAATATGCCCCCGGTGGATGCATCAGGTGTTGATTATTGTCAAGTGTTTATTTTGCACATTCTTATTTTTTCTCCTGTTGAATTTCAACGTGGCACGAGCAAGTGAAGATAAGCAAAACTTCGCGTCAATCAAAAACTGTTACGAAAATAGTGACCAAAACCAGGGTGAAGAAAGTTTATTCCTTGCCAGGGCAGAAATTTGATGTTCCTGAAGAGGTTCTGTATCAGCTATTTGGTCTTTTGTATCACGAATTATGCCACAACTAGTCCTTACTTTTCTCGATTTTGCTGCTTCTTGTTGACAGAGAGAACCATTGAGGATATTCTATGAATCCTTATCGAAGCAAATACCTTCAAGTGAAATGGCCGAATTTTGGTTAGTTTCTATTCATGCACGATGGCTCTTTTGTTTAGAAAAATTTGGAGTGGAAATATCACATGTATATGTCGTTATACTGTGATGATGGAGATTGCTGTGTTCTTGAAGTTAGGGTTCGATGTCGGTTTTCAAGTAGTTTTCTCTTGTGCAAGGATAAAAATGCACTTTTTGGGTACCGACCAGCTTGTTGGCTCAATGGGGATGGAGGAGCCAACGTTGTATAAAAATGAAATCAGCCCATGTAACTAAAATCTCAATCTTGCGATGCATATTCCCAGTTACAATAGGTAACTCGTCAATGTTTACTATGCTGATTCATAGGATTGACTCATGAGATTGTTGGATCTCTGTTTTCTACGTGCCCAAACGCAGCGGAAGTTTAAAATCTTTATTTTATTTTGAAAACAAAATAATTCTTTTGGACACTCGTATGGTTTTCAGGAATTAAACATGCATAGGATGTTTAAAAATTATACCTTTGTAAATTAAATCACTGGACTCCAACTGATCCGGTATAAACGGATTAGCTCTTGTTGATTCCCTACGAACTTTTTTCGTTTAATTCCTCCTATCAAGTTCACGACTGGATGGTTTATTCCTCTTCCAATTTGCACTAGAAAATATGGAAGAAGTTTTGCGTAGGAGAGAAATTGATTGAGAGATGGCTCAAATTTTCCTTCAAAAAAGTAGTGGCCAATTTTTCCTTTTGAAATTGAAAGTCTCGAAAGAAAAATGTTGTGGTAGGGTAGGGTTTTAATTAACATGTGTTATTTATAATTAAATAATAACCTAATGACATAATTAACATTAATGGGCTTGATTTAATTAATTGGGCTAGTCCAACTAGTTTAATTAATTTAATCAAAGCCTATTAAAACTTTAATTATTTATTATGATGGACTTGTACTCTTACAAGCCCATTAAACATACCCACCTTATTTAATTTATTAATTAATAAACTCAACTTTTGAGCTTAATAAATTAAATACATTATAAATTCAACATTTGAATTTATTATTTAAATTATAAATTCAACTCATTGAATTTTTATCACTTCCAAAATTTAATATTTAATAAACCCAACATTTGAGTTTAATAAATCAAATTCTCAAATTTTATAAATTCAACTACTTGAATTTATTCTCTCAAAATTTAATTATCATAAATTCAACTCCTTGAATTTACTATATAATATAAATTCAACTTCTTGAATTTATTCTCTCAACGGGAACAAACAATCCAGTACTTGTGTGACCCTCAATGGTTCAGGGATACAGCTAGCCGTGGGTTCACAACTCTTTGTGATTCAGGACATAATC
>NW_027358157.1:0-71777 GCF_012295235.1 Primulina huaijiensis | reverse complement strand
TTGTTAATTACAACTGAGTCAATAAAATCCCTAGCCAACAGTTGGCTTGCAGGGCATCTACTCTAACAATCTCCCACTTGCCCTAGAGCCAACTACCCATAAACTTTAATCCCATTGCTTCGCGATGCTTCTCAAACAATGGTCCTGGCAAGGGCTTTGTAAGTGGATCAGCAACGTTATCTGTAGAGGGGACTCTTTCGACTGATATATCTCCTCTTCCCACAATCTCCCGGATGATGTGGAACTTACTCAGTACATGTTTGGATCGCTGATGAGACCTTGGTGCTTGGTTCCTTTGCTTGCGCAACGGCACCAGTGTTGTCGCAGTACACCGGGACTGTATCAACTCCATTAGGAATAACGCCCAACTCTTGGACAAAATTCCTCATCCAAACTGCCTCTTTGGCTGCAGCAGACGCAGCAATGTACTCAGCTTCAGTGGTGGAATCCGCAACGGTGTCTTGTTTGGACCTCTTCCAAGAGACAGCCGCACCATTAAGCATGAATACAAAACCAGAGGTCGATTTCGAATCATCTACATCACATTGGAAGCTAGAATCAGTGTAGCCTTCCAATTTTAATTCTCCACCCCCATAGACCATGAACAAGTTCTTAGTCCTTTTCAAGTACTTAAGAATATCTTTCACGGCCTTCCAATGCATTTGACCAGGGTTCGCCTGATATCTGCTTGTAACACTCAAAGCGTAAACAACATCAGGACGTGTTGATATCATACCATACATGATACTACCAATGGCTGACGCATATGGAATACGTGTCATCATCTCTATCTCTTCATCAGTTTTAGGACACATAGCTTTAGATAGAGTAACACCATGACACATTGGTAAGTATCCTCTCTTGGACTCTTCCATAGAGAATCTCTTCAGAATGGTATCGATATAAGTGGCTTGGGTGAGTCCTAGCATCCTTTTTGATCTATCTCTATAGATCTGTATTCCCAATACATATGATGCTTCACCCATGTCTTTCATGGAGAATTTACTTGCTAACCATACTTTAGTTGATTGCAGTAATCCTACATCATTCCCAATGAGTAGGATGTCATCAACATAAAGTATAAGGAATGTCACTGCACTCCCACTAACTTTCTTGTACACACATGGTTCCTCGGGATTCTTAGCAAAACCAAACTCTTTGATTGTGCTATCAAATCTGAGGTTCCAACTCCTTGACGCCTGCTTGAGACCATATATAGATCTCTGAAGTTTGCATACCTTATGCTCACTTCCTACTGATGTGTATCCCTCAGGTTGAGACATATAAATTTCTTCTTTGATGTCTCCATTGAGAAATGCAGTCTTTACATCCATTTGCCATATCTCATAGTCATACCATGCTGCTATGGCTAGTAGTATTCTAATGGACTTAAACATAGCTACTGGTGAAAAAGTTTCCTCATAGTCAATTCCTTGCCTTTGAGTATAACCTTTTGCAACCAGTCTTGCTTTGAAGGTCACTACCTTCCCATCCGCCCCAAGCTTTCTTTTGTAGATCCATTTGCATCCTATGGGAACAATTCCCTCAGGTGGATCCACTAATGTCCAGACTTGGTTTGAATACATAGAGTCCATTTCTGACTGCATGGCTTCAAGCCATTTGGTTGAATCAGTATCAGATATTGCTTCTTTGAAATTCATTGGATCACATCCAACACAAGGCTCATCATGGCCTTGTTCATGAAGAAGTGTATATCTTGCAGGTGGTCTAATAACCCTATCAGACCTTCTAGGAGCTTGTACTTCAACTACTGGTTGTTGAGGATTAGGTTCAACTACTATAGTTGAGGGAGTATCTTGAATTTCTTTAAGTTCTATCATCTTACCTTTTCTATCTAATAGAAACTCCTTTTCCAAAAAGGTGGCATTTCTTGAAACAAACACTTTTGCTTCATTGGGATGATAGAAATAATATCCAACAGAATTCTTTGGATGTCCTACAAAGTAGCACAAAGTAGATCTACTATCCAATTTGTCTCCCACTGTCTGCTTCACGTAAGCAGGACATCCCCATATTCTCAAGTAAGAATATTTGGGAGGCTTTCCCATCCATATCTCATATGGTGTTTTATCCACTGCTTTGGTATGGACATTATTCAACGACATTGCCGCAGTTTCAAGCGCAAAGCCCCAAAACGATGTAGGCAATTCAGTGAATCCCATCATGGATCGAACCATGTCCATCAGGGTTCGATTTCGACGTTCAGAAACACCATTCAATTGTGGTGTTGCTGGTAGAGTCAATTGTGAGAGAATCCCATTCTCTTTTAGATAACCCAAAAATTCATCACTCAAGTATTCTCCACCTCGATCAGATCGAAGTGCTTTAATAATTCTTTGTAGCTGATTATCTACTTCAGATCTGAATTCTTTGAACTTTTCAAATGCTTCAGATTTGTGTTTCATCAAATAAACGTACTCATACCTCGAATGGTCAGCAGTAAAGGTAATGAAGTAGTAATGTCCAAATTTTGTGCTAACACTTATCGGGCCACAAACGTCCGTGTGGATCAAATCCAGTAGACCATGTGCACGTTCCACGTTTCCACTGAATGGAGTTTTAGTCATTTTTCTTTTTAGACAGGACTCACAAGTTGGTAGAGAATTTGTATCTGACAGGTCAAACATGCCTTCTCCCACTAGCTTGTGCATCCTTCTTTGGAAAATATGCCCTAGTCTCGCGTGCCATATTTGTGCGGGATTTGGATCTTCTATTTTTCTTTTGTTTTTTGTTGTTTTCGTACGCGCTTGGATATTGTTCAACGGAATATCTTTTAATTTTAAGTTATAGAGATCGTTTGTTAATTCTCCAGTTCCAATCAAACATTCATTCTTGTATAAATTGCAAACATCTTTAGCAAAAACACAAGAATAACCATCTCTATCAAGCATAGAAATAGAAATATTGTTTTTAACCAATTCAGGAACAAATAAAACATCTCTCAAAAACAACTTAAAATTATTGTCCAAAATTAAAGTAACGTCTCCAATGGCAGTGGCAGCAACTCTTGCTCCATTTCCCAGTCTTAGAAAGGTCTCACCATCTCTAAGCCTCTTGCTTCTTCCCATCACCTGCAAATCATTGCATAGATGAGAACCACATCCGGTATCCAATACCCAAGAAGAGGAATTAATAGAAACATTAACTTCAATATAAAACATACCATGGCCAGAACGCTTCTGGGCAAGATACTCCGCGCAATTACGCCTCCAATGTCCAGGCTTGTTGCAGTGGAAACAGATTTGTTCTGACTTGTCAGGCTTTGTGGGCCCCGGATTTGGTTTCTTGTATGGCTTCTTGTTGGGCTTGTTCTTCTTTGGAGGGGCAGAACGTTTCTTGCCTTTATTTGGGGCTCCCTTTTTCGTACCATACGAAGAACCCACCAGAAGAACATGCTTTTCCTTTTTGATTGTGGCATTATAATTAGTGAGCATATTGACCAACTCTTCAAGGGTGGCCTCAAGCTTATTCATATTAAAATTAACCACAAATCCATCGAACGAGGCAGGTAAAGACAGCAATAGAATATCAGTCGAGAGCTCACTAGGCATAACCAAGTCGAGTCCCACCAACTTCTCGATGAGCCCAATCATCCTAACACCATGCTCATGGACCGAAGCCCCCTCTCGCAAGCGTGTAGTCATGAGTTCTTTAACAGTAGCATGTCTCTCTGAACGAGTTTGTACAGCATACAATTCTTTCAGATGAAGGTGAATGTCAGCAGCATTCACCGCCTCCTCGAACCTTCTCTGAAGTTCATTCGACATAGAAGCCAACATGTAGCTCTTAGCCTGAAGATCATGGTCCCACCATTTCTCAAGCTTAGCTAACTCAGTCCTACTGATATCAGGAGATGCCTCCTTTGGTGGCTTCTTATCAAGCACATACGCAATCCTCTCGGAGTTCAGAACAATCTTTAAATTTCGGAACCAGTCGTGATAGTTAGGGCCAGTCAATTTATTTTGATCAAGAATGATTGAAAGCGGGTTACGAGTAGACATCGTAAATATACTGAAAATGAAACCAGATAATAGTTACTGATAATTTTAAAATAATTCTAAGATATAAAATATGGATTTTCATTTTATAAATTTCCCTCCCACTATTTTGACATTTCTACCACCCTCTGATGAAAAAGGGAAATCGTATTTCCTTAGTAGGCACGTAAAGTCCAATTAGCCAATTATAATCCCGAATAATATCAGCCGATTATAATTTCTAAAAGGTAGAATCCAATTGCATCCCTATGCAACCTCTGCGTGTTTTGCCTCACGTTTAATAAGGACCCAATAATATGACGCCGTTTATTTTCACGTGTCAAACCAACCCATCAATATTGAATTATAGTGGACGGTCGCCATGAGTTCCCCCAATAATATGAGCCGAAGTCATGGGAGTTCCACTCAATTCACATCATATGTCCGGTGGAAGTCACAGCTTTCCGGCGTACAGGTCTCCCCAATAATATGAGCCAGACACTGTCCGCGGGTAGCGATCAACATGCAACCACGGTTGATGGAAGGCAAGGAAAAATTAAACTCTTTTAATTTTTACTTTTTCGGTTTGATATAAATTTTGAATCTTAATCAAAATGAGGGATTTTAATTTTAAAATTGTCTCATCATTTTAATTTAAAAAACGCGTGCCATGAGTTTGTATGTTTGCCGGATTCATGCAACTATATTATTTAATAATATACATACATGCATACTACTATATATCACATATATCATAATATGACATTCAACAATAAATAAGGATGATCGATCGCCAACACTATTAGATCCATGTGAGCCATACATGGATCCAGGTCCAAACCTAGGTGAATGCAGGGATGCAAATGCAACTTATTACAAAAGCTTCCAATATTTTACATGTCTTCATCTTGTGCATCGGGCCCACCATCTTCCAGTCTTGATCTCCCACTATTTCTAATGATTACATTTAAATAGCCATGACACATAAGGGATACATCTCATGGGGGTGGGAACGGGCCATAAACCAGGCCCACTTTAATAATATCAAATATTAACAAAATGAATAAAAACAGTAAAATATTCTAACATACACCTAACACATTGGTCAAGGCTCTCGATCATCCTTCATGCATTTAATATTAAATATTAACATCAATTAATTAAACAAATTTAGTTAACTGATAAATCATATCTAATAATTTTATCACTAACCACCACAATTATTAAAGAATTTAATAAATTAAATAAACATCTTTATTTAATTTTCAATTAAATCAATAATAATTGATTTCTTGTAAAAACTCATTTTTACTATAAATAATTAAAATTATATTCTAATTATTTATTTTACAAGAAAATTATTAATTTTAAAATTAATTTTCAAAATAAAAATTGAATCAATTTTCAAAAATATCAATTTTAACCAAAAATTTGAAAAATTAGAAAATTGCACCCTAGGCCCAAACAGTTCAAGCCCATCATCCAGCACACTTCCCGAGACGATCCCGGGCAGCCGCCCTCGCTGCCCCTTCCCGAGACGATCCCGGGCAGCCGCCCTCGCTGCCCGCCCGCTGCCCGAACGTTTCGGGCAGTGGAGGCACCCCTGTGCGCGCACGCGCGCTGCCGTGCTGCACGCGGGCGTCCGACGCCGCGCGCGGACTGCCCGGAACAGTTCCGGGCAGATTAAAAAGAATTTTTTTTTTGTTTTCTAAAAAAAATAATTTTGATGGTGCATCTATTTTCTGATAATTTTCTTGTGTGGTTATAAATAAATTATTCAATATCAAAACCATACGATTTAGAAAAAACCTTGGCTCTGATACCACTGTTGGATCTCTGTTTTCTACGTGCCCAAACGCAGCGAAAGTTTAAAATTTTTATTTTATTTTGAAAACAAAATAATTCTTTTGGACACTCGTATGGTTTTCAGGAATTACACATGCATAGGATGTTTAAAAATTATACCTTTGTGAATTAAATCAATGGATTCCAACTGATCCGGTATAAACGGATTAGCTCTTGTTGATTCCCTACGAACTTTCTTCGATGAAATCCTCTTATCAAGTCCACGACTGGATGGTTTATTCATCTTCCAATTTGCACTAGAAAATATGGAAGAAGTTTTGCGTAGGAGATAAATTGATTGAGAGATGACTCAAATTTTCCTTCAAAAAGGTAGTGGCCAATTTTTCCTTTTGAAATTGAAAGTCTCGAAAGAAAAGTGTTGTGGTAGGTTAGGGTTTTAATTAACATGTGTTATTTATAATTAAATAATAGCCTAATGACATAATTAACATTAATGGACTTGATTTAATTAATTGGGCTAGTCCAACTAGTTTAATTAATTTAATCAAAGCCTATTAAAACTTTAATTATTTATTATGATGGACTTGTACTCTTACAAGCCCATTAAACATACCCACCTTATTTAATTTATTAATTAATAAACTCAACTTTTGAGATTATAAATTCAACATTTGAATTTATTATTTAAATTATAAATTCAACTCTTTGAATTTTTATCACTTCCAAAATTTAATATTTAATAAACCCAACATTTGAGTTTAATAAATCAAATTCTCAAATTTTATAAATTCAACTACTTGAATTTATTCTCTCAAAATTTAATTATCATAAATTCAACTCCTTGAATTTACTATATAATATAAATTCAATTTCTTGAATTTATTCTCTCAACGGGAACAAACAATCCAGTACTTGTGTGACCCTCAATGGTTCAGGGATACAGCTAGCCGTGGGTTCACAACTCTTTGTGATTCAGGACATAATCCTTTATTCGGGCTTACCCTAGTTAGCCCCATTCTTTTCATCAACACTTTGATCAAGAATGTCAGAACTCATTTCTGATTGCACCCATCGGATCATGGTAAGAGCGTCTAGTAGCATCGCCCCATGATCCCCTAGGTATCACTGATAGTGCCTGCAAGAACCAGTCGATTATGATTAACGTACAGTACGGTCCCTTCATCTCATATATCCCGATCGAATCTGCAACCATTGGTTCATCGAGGGTTGCATATTAATTCGATAACTATGTGATAACTATAAATAGTGGCATCGCATGTACTGTTCGTGAACTCCTTCTCTAACGTACATCTCATACTCTGGCCAGAGATTCCATGCACTATAATTTCATCAGATCACATAGGATATCAACACCCGCAGGTGAGCGGTGAATCCCCGACTACAATGCACTGGCTCCTATATGTTTCGCAACTGTACCCAACCTCGCCACCTGATGACTCTCTTGGAGCCAGTAAACGAGTCAAAGCACAGCCCTAGCATATAGAGCCTCAGTGTTGTCCCGGGTTGTAAGGACTAATGGTGTACAATCATAACCACGGACTTATCCTCTCGATGAATGATAACCACTTGGAAAGTCCGAGGGAGGGTTGTTCGGTATAATCATCATATGACTACCCATCTGCATGGCTGGACATCTCTATGCCCATATCAAGAAACGCAGTACACAACATCACAGATGCTAGTCTCGAGCTCAAGCGACCTTTATCCATGTTTTAGGCGGCTGAATCGACTAGGAACAAATTTAGATCATACAGTGTTTACAAATGAGTTTCAACATCGAATTACGATTCATTTGCATTAAAGTATAATCAAGGTCTTTATTTATGTTTGATGACATGGGTATACAGATAAAGAAATAACAAACCATGAACTAATGAATTATATTAAAATAAAGATTGTTAATTACAACTGAGTCAATAAAATCTCTAGCCAACAGTTGGCTTGTAGGGCATCTACTCTAACAGGGATACCACGTCATATTGACATGAACAAGAACAATGCCACTTCAAGTTTTGTGCGATTTGCACGAACTCTTTCATGGAATTACTTCATATACTCGAGTAAAGAATGGAGCGTAATGTAATCTAAAAGTGTAGGAATTCGATTAAATAATATCTGTACTAAAATGTCTGTGAGAAACATGTTTGACACTAGATTGTTTGCTGTATAAAGGAACTAATTTCTCTCTTGCCGGAACTTTAGCTCTGGAAATTCGTGATTTGCAATGATAGTACTTGCCACATCCATCCATGTTTGTGATCCGTCGGTGATTGTTTGAAAATGCACTTTATTACTGATGCAATGTTGTGCTTCGTGGCTTGTATGTTCCTGGGAACTTCAATTTTTTGTTTTCAAGTTGCTTATTCTTATGCTCAAAACTACTCTACTACTATTCCACTTCTTTACATCGTTTTTTCCGCATTTTAATTACTATTCACCTTGTTCTGAACATTCTAATAAACAAGTTGGGCCAAAGAATAGAATGATAATTTTCACATATTTACAGGATGATGGAGCATGGTTTGCTGTCACCCGAACGAGCAAAGAAGGCATTTGAGAAAAAGCAAAGGAAGCAAAAGCAACTTCGAACAGGTACTACAATAAAATCTCCGCCGCCACCCCGCATATCAAGTAAACCAGAGAGTTCCAAAAGGCCGCAGCAGGTCCCCAAGTCCGGTGAAGTTAAACAAAAAAAACGTGTAAATGAAAGTGATGACGACGATGACGACCTTGTGCTGAGCCACAAGAGGAGAAAGGGGTAAGAAGTATTTGTGTCATTATATGTTCTGAATAAATTCAATTTACAATTGAGAACGAGTACCTAAAATTCATATGACCGTATGATTAGGCGACATTCTTGATTATATAGTTACAACAATAAAAACATTCATATATTTAGAAATCTTGATCATCCAAATTCTGGTTGCTAGCAAGTGAGATAACAACAAACTTGTTAACTCTTAATTCTTGCGTCATCTCTGTTATACTCTCAACATATTCTCGATGATTCAGTCTCTTAAAATCTTTAAAATCCTCAGTTGCTGCTACACTGAGTTAAAATTCCAAAAAACTCGGACGATTAATTAAAGTTATAGCAAAGATAACAGTCAGATACTTGGTCACACAAGTCCTACATTCCTTAGCAGAGTTGCAGGGAGAAGTCGCGGATCTTTGCAACTCGATGTCAAATGTGCATTAACTGGACTGTAACATGACCCTACCCTGTGTATGAATATTTTTGCAGCACAAAATAGAAAAAAACTTGACTGGAAAAGAAGTGAGTGAGTGATGTTCACGTTTCATATAAATTGATAATTTATCGGTTCAGAAAAAAAAAAGGTCATTGATTTTGTAGTTGCATCTAACATGGATGCTACCTGATATCATGTGAATTGTACAGAAAAATATCAGTGGGTTTCATTTAATACTGTAGAGAACCATAGTTTATGTATGTCTCTGTGTGTGTGTGTGTGTGTGTGTAAATATATTAGAGAATGGTGCAGGAAACAAAGTGGTCCTACTTTTTCTGTATGAAACTGGAATTAATTTTAGCTGTCTCTGAACAAATAAGATTTCTTTTTAAAAAAAAAAAAAAAAACAGAGAGAGAGAGATTCAAGATACAAAAAATCTGAAAAATCGGTCGTTTTATTACCTATTAATGGGCTGGCCACCACTGGTATGGGATGATGAGATGCTAATTATGCAGCGCCAAAAATAATACAATCTTTTCATCGAAAAAATATATGATATAATCTTTCGTTTAAAAATATGAAATTAATTGAATTCTTGATGTTTCTTCACCAAGAAAATGTATTTGAAAGTTCTCTATTATTGATCTACATACGATGGAAGGAAAAAGAGAAAAAAAATTCTTTGGTTTTACATTTTATTTTCTGGCTATATTATTCTCCATTTCTTCGAATAAATTTAAAATTGATTTGATACTCTGCTAACACGTATAAATTTAGAGTGCATATATATATTCGATTAAGGGAAAAAAATATTTTTTTAAATAATGATTTTTTTGGAAACTTGTAGTTTAAATTAACTAAGAAACATAACGTTTATTTGATGGTTAAACACGAAACATGCATCATGAACTGTAAATTAATAAAGAACGAGTTTTGTATTCTTAAAATAATATCATTCTCAATAAAAAGCGATAATGACTAGATTTAAGAAGATTTTGCACTGATACGGATTTCAAACATCTTTCACACAAAGGGACCCTCCAATTTTGACGTTTGGAGACGATTTTAGCATGTTGAGAAGGTAAAATTAATTTAAATTTCTCCATTAAGATTTATTGTTTTAAATATTTAATTTCCCTTTCTGAATATTAACATATGGTTAACTTCAATCTGCCCTTATAATATCCCAAGGTCGTCCCATTCAGCTCGTGTATGCGCTATTGCACAATAAACTCATATAACAATTACATTATATCCGTCATTGCTTTACTGGCATGACTGCACAATAGACACTTATAGCAACTAGTTTATATCTGTCATCGTTTTACGAAAATTGTTAGTTAAAGTTGATATAGGAATCTATTGTAAATTCTTATGAAACATTTTAAATTTTCATTTTCAAGCAATGTAGGACAAAGTCATCACAATCACCTCTCCTTCAAAACGTGGCATCCTCATCGCAGTCTGCCCCTCAATCTGCCAGCACTGAGAATCTAGAGATGACACGTACAGGTTCAAAAAGTGGCTCTCATGATGTATAATTTTGTCACGCAGGTTCAAGAGTTGGCTTCCACCCACTAGCACATTGTCCTGCATAGCACTTATTTCCCAGTTTTCTTACCCGTGACCGTCTACGATACCATACTATGATGCCCTGAGCCCAGGCCCGCGTCTGTGAGACTGCATGATGGGTCATTACAACAACTTCTTTGTATCTGACTCTACTTTACGAAAATGATTAACTCAATTTATTATAAGATTATATTGTAAGCCCTTATAAATCATTTTTAAACTTTCATTTCCAACCAATGTCGTACAAGAGTATTACAAAATCTATTTCCAACATGTGTTGCAAATTTATTCTTATATGTGAAGTCGATGAATTTTATATACGATTGAATGCAAGCTTGAGATAATACCTAATGTCAGCATTTTATCATACTACTTTTATTTCGATTAAAATTTATATGTGTATTGGATGTTTCATCTCCTATTGATTATTTTTCAAAAAATACTGATTCAAATCTTACATGTGTTTCATAAATTATCCATCAAAATAGTAGACGCGATATTTCCAAAAAAGACAAAAAATAAGACAACAATGTACATATATGTATGTATATTGCGTGATGTCTCAATTACTTCGATGAACAAAAAACAAATATTTTGTCACAATAATTTGATGTATATTATGTTTTTAAATAAAAAAAAAAGCTTTAAAACCCCATCAACATAGTTTTACTCGTATTCAATCTCTATCAGATAAAAAAAAAATTTTCCGTTTCTGATTCACACAAAACAAAATATTTATGTACTTTCTAGACTCACATGTGTTTTTTATATGAAATTTGATAGAAAACATTGAAAATTTGGAACTAATATATAATATTTGTATACTAATTATTTTAGATCCGGTACAAAAGATAAAATATAAGTATAAAATTAGAACAACGATATCATATCAACTCTTGCTACACTTATTTGTGTGCTCATATATCATATGTTATTATTAGATCTGAAAAAATTAATACTGAAATGTTGTATATTAGTACCACATTTTTAATTAATATCAATATTTATTATATATGTCGGAGTACTAAAAAAATCATATATCAGTATCACATCTGAAATATTTTGTACTCGAATATCATATATAAATATCACATCTGCAGTGTTTTGTATCAATTTTCATTCGAGAAAAGATGTTTCATTAATCTCAATATGTAGTATACATGTTGAGTACTCAAAACCCATATATCAGTGACATCTCTGAACTATTTTATATTCAAATATTATATATTGATATTAGACTTTTCATATTTATATTGAATTTCATCCGAAAAACAATTTAGAGTCCAAAGAATACATAAACATTTTTTTATGTGATACAAAAACTGTATAAAACTTTTTGATCCGACAAAAAGTGAACACAAATATAACATGGTGTGGGGATTTATTGTTAATTTACTAAAAAAAATATTGTATAAAATTATTATTATTATTATTATTATCTTATATATATATATATATATGACGATAATTGAAGCTCGAGGAGCCACGTGTATTTTAGGTCCATGAACAAGTGTCGGGTGCACGGTGAATGTAATTAATTAGAATTAGAAAGGATGAGACTTTTGGAGATAGGTGGCTAAAAGTTAGCTATTAATGCTACTATTACCAACCCAAGGCCATATATATAAATATAAATCTAACTATCAATAATGAAAACGTACAAATGTTATTAATTATTGGCCAATCGATTTGGCAAATTGTCGGGTTTCCATGTCATATATCCAACTACAAATTTATTAATTTTTCGCAAAAAAAATGTAAGGAATCTTATATTCTGTGCTCTGCATAGTGAGATATATTATTTTGTCCACACAGATGTAATTAAAAATATATTGGAATTCCAAACGTGAAATTGAGCCAGAGAGCGCATTTTGTCTGACCAAAAAGATTTTAATTTTATATGTAATTTTTATTGATATTGAGTTTTGCTTAAAAGTGTAAAATTTATTAGGTACATGAACCGTATAAATTATCAATTTTATGATCTTTTTTTAAAAAAATAGCCAGGTTCTTGTTATATAATATAGCTAGAGAACAAATAAATTCAATTTTTTTTAAAAAAATTACAAACCATAGAAATTTGAAAAAAAAAATCGAGAAATGGTAGTTTTACATTGGCAGATTAATTTTTGACTGAGATTAAGTAGAAATATTTGGGGAAAAACACGTATAGATCTAATTTTAGCTCATCTATATATTCCATTTGTGATAGTTAATATAACAAAATGATCAGCTATCAATAATTTTGCACTAATCAAAACACACAAAATTGTGATTCCGGCACTGGATTTTGATACATTCACTTAATTAATCTGAACCCTATGCACTTAATACATTTTTTGATAAAACTTTATTATAAAATATATACATATGTACAATAAATTACTAAAGAGAACATATATAAATATTTAAATTTAAAGCTATTTAATTTTAATATGATTTACATAATATTTAATTTGTATTTCAATTACAGTACTCCGTCGATGTTTAATACAAGTTGATGTTGAAATTAATTCTCTAGGCGGACCCAGATATTTAACTAATTAATTATGTGGAGATTTATTATCGGACCCTTTGATGAAATCTTTCGGTTCTGCGTTCTACCTTCTTGGGGCCAACTCCAACATAATCCACAAGTCACAAATCAAACACTTTCACCTCGTAAATTAAAGGCCCGGGCAAATTTCATTTTCAAGACTACATTTGTCTCCAAATACGTTTTAAAATATTAAAACAATTAATAGATGGATTATCTTGCTGTGTGGCTTGATAATTTTACTTTTATACTGTAGCTAGCCCTTAATATATATACGAATGTAATAAGAGTTCATCTAGAAATTTGATTGTGTGGGGGCAGCTTCATTAATATCAATTAAATAGGAGAGAAAATTTATATGTGTTCCCAAAAAAAATTTGTAGGATCGAATGTTTGATGTTAAAAAAAAAAAAATATATTGTTGATGATAATAGTGTAACTCGACTCTTTTAAATCGCAAATCACTCAATCGATACTTTTGATAGTTCTACATATCATAGACAATTATCGCAATCAATATGCATATAAAATAATTCGATTTTTTATTTAAAGAAATCGGTGATATATATAATCTATATCAGAACGTCCTAATATAATGTAAGCTACCAATAAAACTAGAGGAAATCTTCAAAATTCTTTCATAAAGATCCGAAGCAACCCCAAGGGACAACATATTTCTCAACCCCTACACAAACAAACAAATGAAATGACATTATTATTAGGCAAATCATTTATTTATTTATTATTTTTCTTTATTTAGCGTCGACATTTGGTTAAAATGTGGCCCCCATTAGACTAACGACTTGTTAATCTAGTCGTTTCCCATGCATGTTAGAAATTTTATATATTCGACTCAGAAATTATATATGTTTAAAAGTTACCAAAACTGATATTAACTTTTATCTAATGATACAGTTTTTTTTTTTTTTTAAAGCAATCGAAATGATTATGGTTCAATGGATCTATGTTGAAAGACTGTAATCACATATCAAAACCCAGAGATAATTTTAACAATTAACTAGTATTGGTTAAGGAATATATGTACCACTTTTGACATTAAAGTATTTAATAAAATTACTTGAATAATTTTTTTTTAAAGATCATTATATCGGGTTTAAGTTTATATTACATGTATAGATTTGATTTGGGTGGATGAGACAATTTTGTTTGGGGGTAATAACTTCGTGTTTGGATTTTACAAAATGCTAATGAGGAACAGGGTCGTTCTTATTTGGAGGCAAAATAATTGTTCGACTCGGGCCTTTTTTTCGGGACCCATAATTTTTTAAGAAAATTATTATATAGTACTGTAAATTAAATTAATATAAATTTATTGTTCCTGAATTTTTTTCATTCCTATCACAAAAAATTATTTTTCCTCAACATAGTAAAAACTTTTTAATAATTCACGAGTCTCTCGATAAATTTCTTTATAAAATTTAATATTTCTAGGTCGCCTGATAATTTTTTCTTGGAGCCAATATAAAAAAAAAAACTTTTTTATTCAATAAATTTATTACATAGTTGTGTAATTGGATCAATATAATTAAAAACATATTCTCTTACTCATAGAAATTTTGTAGTGAATTACTTGAAGAAAATAGATTAATATTTCTCAATTACTTACATTAATTACTTATAAATTCTTGTTGATTATCTTTAGTCTTCTTGTTACAGTAGTGAGTGCGAAATGAAGTTTCTAAAAGTCAAATGTCATAAAAAAAATTTCCCCAATCAACCATGCCACAAGAAAATATTGAATCAATTAGTTATGCCATCGATTGAGAAAGAAACTTTAAGATCTGTTTTTTTTAGTGATCATTTTGTACATATTTGATCTTATTACTTAATTATAATATATATTTTGACTATTGTGCATTGTTTAGTTTTTATATTGTCTTTAATATTGTGATTTAATTAAAAAAAATGTTATGAGTGTGAAAGAATATAGATGCATGTTATGATTTAAAGACTTTTTTTAAAAGTTAAACTCAGACTCAAAATTTGCTAGGATCGGCCCTCCTAAGGATGTATTTGCAATCAATTTCAATTATTAATAGAAGAAATTAAACTGTGAATTGGTAATTTTAAAATTTCCTATAATCAAATCATCTGATCAGCAAACCAAATGGAATTGATTTTCAAATACATCTATACAAATAAATCCCAACATAATCTATATTATCTATACTATCTATACTATATTATTAAGTTTGAGATATTTAGAGTAACTAACTTTTGGTGTCATGGTCTGTTTACTTATTATATATATTAATAAAGTTTTAAAAAATTAATACAAGTCACATGTAGTCTAGCGATTAAAGTCTTTGTATCATGAAGTTGTAGGTTCAATTCCTATTTGATTTTGTTTTCTATTTATTTTTTTAATTCATATATCAAAATTACAGTATAGCTTTTAACTATTTCTTATAATTACAGTTTGATCATCATTTAAATATAAACAAAATGAATTATAAAAAATATAGTACTTGCGTGCTTCGGTACACTAATATTTTAAAGAAATCTGGAGAAATTTACTTGAACTTGTATTGTGAATCCAGTCAGTGCTTATCTTTTTGTTTGTTAAACATATTTCGATATGATTTATCGCGAATGAAACGATGACCATATGCTTTGAAAATAAATATATATTAGAAATTTTGAGTTCTAAACCTATATAACTGGAATTGTACACACTTAAAAACATATATATTTCGCATGGCATCTTAATTAATTAATATGGTCAGTTATGTTTCAACCAAACAAAGTAATGAATCCATGATTCAAATACAAATTATTATAGTCTAAAATAAAATAATTTTTTTAGTTTTGAGTTGATCTTAAAAATTTCAGGTGTTTGAAACTTCTATGTTTAAATATTATTTAAAATTTTATATTATAAAAAAGTTTTAAAAATTAAAAATTTGAAGTGTTTGAAAACAAAACTAAAATTTGAAAATAAAAAAATGAATAATGTTTGACAATAACTGATTCTAATAATGACTGTTTATCACAATCCCTTTTCTAGAATTAAAATCAGCACACCACCCTTTTATAGATTTCAATTTAATCGACTAAAATCTAACAGAGAATCTGAATAATTTTAAACGTAGAAAAACTGTTTTTTTTAACAAAAAACTAATATTAGTTTTTTTTTTTTTTTAACGATTGTAAATAAGCGAAGTTGGTGAAAAATCCTCAATCAAAATATTTCTTTGGGTTCACTCCCTACCCACAAAATTGTGGTACTATGTCATACAAAATGTGGTACACTTCATGTGGAAATGTGGTATACTTCATGTGGAAATGTGATACTAAAAAAATATCGAGGGACTGAACACAAACCAATTTCCCTTTGTAAATACCAGTGTTCTAAAAAGCCCGCTTAAGCGCGCTTAAGCTTGAAGCTTGGTAAAAACGCCTTGCTTCGGAGAAAGCGGAAAAAAAGAGGTCAAATTGTAGTTTGATCGAATTAAGCATAATTAAAACGTTTAATTAAGCGTATTTAAGCACAATTAATCACATATATTTATTTTTTAATTTTTTTATTTTGAAAGTATGTCTTTTTATTTTAAAATAATAAATTACGTTTATAATTTAGATGTTTATTTTTTAATTTTAATTATGATTAAGCGTGTCTGATAATGATTTGACAAATATTTAACATTTTTAATGTGGTCTAGTTGCAAAAACAAATAAAGATTGTAATTTTGAGATTTTTATGCTTCTATAAATATGAGAATTAATGCATCACACTTAAATTTATCATATTTATGTATTATTTTATCTATTTATTGGTTTGAGATAATTACAATTACATTAAAGATAAAAAACGTTTTTTCACGCTTAATCATGTGCTAATCTCGCTTAAGCTTGAAAAGCTTGTAGCTCGACATCCGCGCTTCGGGACGCTTCACGCTTTTTAGAACCTTGATAAATACTCCTCGAACATGTAGGTAGACACAAGTAGTATCCAATCCAACTCAGTTTATATAAGTGATTTGACACATTTCATGCTCAGACCTTTTCTGTGATAATACAGGATTATTTCACCCTACCCGTGCAGGTGAACGGAGTGATCCGGACCCACCTCCATGTAAAAAAAAAAAATTGACTCGGAAAAATCCAAGTCGTTGGATCGATCCCTGCGGACACACAACCTTGCAGAGAGCAGTACAAGGATAAATGAGCAGTGAAGATTTACGAAGGTGAAAGAAGAAGTGTATGTCTATATATATATCGAAGGGTTTCGAATTTAAATGAGGGGGGGTTGCGTATGGTATATCCAAATTGGATTTTCGAAAGGGACTTGATTTACCACGACAATGGGGTCTACTCAAATAAATGAGACCTTCTCCTCTCTTCTTTTAAGTGATGTACCAGTCATGAAGAAATGATACAGAATTACTTATTATTTATTCACCAAATTGCTATTTTATTTAATTATCACGACTTTGCATATCACTGCACGCTGTGTGTGAGTGTATATATATAAATGCACCTTTTGCGTTTCGATGCTCAACATTTTTCCGTCCTCGCTAACAACCCTTTCTCCTGATGTACATTTCCAATAACTGGTTTCATGCAGTACTGATTCTGCTGTAAAGATTTATGTATATACATTAATCAAGATTTCGCCTTGAAAATGGATTCGGTTTCAAGAATCTTCTGTGGTACTACTGATTATCAAAACCCCTCTTTGTTCTCATTCTCCGCAGCTTCTTTGTCAGATAACTCAGCCGCCAAGGCGGATCAGTCTCCGGAAACCGCTAAGAAAGTTAAGAGAATCCGGGACTGCAACAGTACTCCCAGCAGCAAGCACCCAATTTACCGGGGAGTTCGGATGCGGAACTGGGGGAAATGGGTGTCCGAAATCCGGGAGCCACGTAAGAAATCACGTATATGGTTGGGTACTTTCGCGACTCCTGAGATGGCGGCGCGTGCGCATGACGTGGCCGCGTCGAGCATCAAAGGGGCCTCGGCCATTCTCAATTTCCCGGAGCTGGCAGCTGCTCTGCCGCGTCCGGTCTCCCTCAGCCCACGTGACGTGCAGGCCGCCGCGGCGAAAGCCGCTGCCATGGACAAATTCGATGTCCTCTTGTCTCCTTCGAGTACTTCTTCCCCCGCGTGCCCAACTTCATCATCTTCTTCTTCTCTTTCATCTCTTGTTTCTGCAATCGATCTTTCGGCAACATCGGAAGAACTGAGCGAGATTGTTGAGTTGCCGAGTTTGGGGTCGTGTTTCGACAATCTGGGCCTGAGGGGTGACTTTGTGTACGTCGACAACACGGCGGTGGAGGAGTGGTTGGACCCTCCTCCGCCTTGGGTCGGCGGCGTTGATGGTGAGGTCGATGCTGATGGTGAGATTCCGAGCTGTTTTGAATCTTTGTGGAATTATTGATGTCGTGTGCTTTCTTTTTTTTTATATATTATGTGTTTAATCTTTTTTGTGAAATTGTGTGGTTTGACTAGGATCTTAGGTATCAGTCCTTGCATTTTTCAGTAAAAGGGCTGGAAGAAATTTCAATTTCAATTTCAATTTCATTCTTCTTCAACTGTATCTTTGTCTGTCAAAACCCTCTTCAAACTGTACAGTGTTAGGCTCATAAATGTTATTGCGGGTTCAACATATGTATATATCATATCATTTAAATAACCTACTGTTTTTTCAATATTTTTAAGAAAACAGCAATTTGGAGCAGAGATTTCACAATTTATATTCTCCCAGGCAGAAAAAGTGTAACACGTCACTATACTCAAACCAAATATCATAACATAGAAGCAGGGCCCAAGTCCGGATTCAAAAGTCTATGAGGTTGGCTTCGTAGAAATAGAGTTAGCATTCGGTTAAAATCGAATCGACTAAATTTTTTTTAATAAATCGAACTGACCAAATTTTACTGTTAAAACCAAACCAAACAAACAGAAAAATAAGTTCTTTAGGTCCATAATAGAATTATCCGAATTTTTAGTAAGTTTTTTTAAAAAATCAAGTTTTAATTTAAACAATGTAATATAAAAATTTTATTAAAGAAATTTAATTTATATTTATTAATTTATATGTATTTTTAAGTCTAGTTCTATTTTCCCATAAAATTTTATTAAAAATTTATCATATTTATATCCTAATAAATTTTATTAAAAAATTTAATAATATTAATTTTTTTTTATAAAACGTTAACTGAAGTTTTATATCAAATTATTTCAGTTCGGTCGTTTATTTTTGTTGAAATCGGTAATTAGTTCATTCATAGGCTGAATTAATGTTTACCTTTTACTTGTCGATATATGCTCATTTTCTTCGTTATCTGAGTTACCTAAGTAGAAAAATCTAATCATCCCAAAAAATTTCGACTTCAAATATCATAATTATTCAATTTTCAGTTATTCTAAGTAGAAAAATCGTAATACAAGCTTGATAATAATTACAACGTCAATAATTCTCAAATATTTCAATCAATTGATTAGTTCTCTTAAAATTCGCAACAATAGCTTTTTAGAGTAAAAATTAATACTCGAAAATTCATATACATCATAACTCATAATTCAATATTATCACAATTCAAATAATTGTAACTAAATATTCAACCTAACTTTAGAGTTTCAATTTTACCTCAGAGTCGATTTTAGAACCAATGACAACATACCAACGAATAAACATGAATTAAGTCTAATTTGTATGGGTTGTTTTATTTTTAATTTTTTAGCATTAGATTGAAAAAAAAAATTAAAAATAAGCGGAACTGGAACCCACACAGCCAGGGGAGGGGTGGCTCCGTTGAAAGCTGTCAACCCTAGTGAAACGATAATACAAACCTCTCTCAACAGATTAAAGCGGTAATAGCCCTCTCATGACTCATGGATCTCTATCACTTCTTTAAATTTTAAAAAACAATGTGTAATTTTTTTGTTCATAGACAACTTTCAATATTCGATCACTATTCAAACATTGCAAGTCTGATATATTCTGGTGTAAGTATTTCATGAAAATGGGTTTTAAAATAATTAATTTAAGTTTTGGCCTGAAATTCTGATGCCGAACTAGAGTTTTTCTGTGTGTTTTGTTGAGTTGAATGGTGGGGAATTGGGAGGTGGGGTTGATATATACTTGAAATCAATGAAAATGACAAGCTAGCTTTCCCTTAAGTATCATTATCCTTTTCCATGCACCATTAATTATTTACCGCATTTAATTATAATGCTATCAAAATTAATAGTGTTGATAAAATTAAATTATGGGTTTGAAAAGTACATTATTTTTGTTTTATTATGTGTTTATATTATGTATCGATGATGAATGTATATGCTGACATAGTTACATTAACTATATTAGTATTTTTTAAATATTTTCAACTATTTATTCAAATGAAAAATATTAATTTTAAAGGTATTATAAACTGATGACTTCGTATTTTGAAATCTTCAACATTTAATTTGTCGATTAATAAAATATTTGTTTTTGCACAATTAATTAGCATACACATGTGATTGGTTGTCACAGTCATGGTTTTAAATATCACTTTATATCTTCGAAATTCTGTAATATAATCTTGAAATATACATACAAAGATATATATGTTTAATGTTTTGGCTTGAAATAGTAGGGAGTAGGGACTACATTATAAATATTTTAAGTTGTGGTCACAATAAAACAATGCTGGTAATTAAAGCTATTATCCAATCAATTTATTTTTTAGCATTAATAAAAATTATTTAAAATTCTATTTTTTTTATTGGATTATAACATCATAAATATGAATCGGCAAACGTTAACCGTACCACACGTTCTGATGCTTCATTAATTAATTATGTAATAGTAAATATATCAGAGTTAAATTATCTAGAATATTCTGAAATTCTGAGCCTAGATAAATTATAGTTATAAAATTAAAATTTTCGTTTTTTAAGGGAGTCAAATAAACTCTGAACCATCCAATTCATTTTTTTATTTTTATTTTTATATCTTTAATCTCAAGAAGTTTTTCATAAATTAATTTGTCAAACTTCATTGGGAGTTTGATTTCCCGAATTCAAATAAACTTTTCCGTTATACCCACTTTTTTTCAAGTTTCCAACATGTCACGAAATCATTTTGTCTTTTATTTTCTGTTCGATTTTTGTAGAAATCCTCTTTCTTGTAACTAGATACGACATATATATAATTAATATTCAACAATATTTTCAGTATATCGATGTTTGATACATTTAAATATATATATAAATATTTTGTCGTTTTACTAAAGGTTATAATCAATAATAACGATGTAAATCAAATCTTTTAAATTGTACAACAATTCAAGCTATATGTTTCGATTAATCTACTCAATGTGGACAATTATTCATCTAACATAATATTCAACAATATTTTCAATACATCAATGTTTGGTGTATTAGTACTAAAAATATAATTTGACCATTTATTAAATATAAAAGTGAAAAAGCATTTGAGCCGGAGGGAAGAAGTGTCCAAGCACTTATTAATTACAACCTCTTGACATGTGAATATCAACCTTTTATGGACAAAATGGTGGGTCAATGCATAGAAAAAACACTCTCTCAATAATATACATTTTTTTTCTCTTCATTGTGACTCGCTATTTATTTATTTTAATGGAATAATTAATTGTTTTCAAAATTTATTATTATATACTTATCTATTCTTTTTAATCTCTTTTACATAAAATTTATATGGAACAAACTTTATTTTAAATCATTTAATTCAAATACATGGATAAAATACTGCCAATAGTATTTTTCGAAAAATTATTTTCACTATAACATATAATAAAAAATTAAAATAATTTGAATTACATTTATTATTCAATTTTATAAAAAATGCGCAAATGTGAATATTTCTCTTGTACTAATTAAATTACGTCATTAAAGTTTTTAGATGTTTGTTTGGTCAAATCTTTTTTTTTTTTTTTATCAGCATCGATCTCAAAATTTGGTAAAATTAAAAGTAATATCTGTCCTTTATTTTTATTAATAGGATTATACAACAACCATATATAATGAAATTTTGGATTGTCAAATATATTTAAACTCTTCACCCTTCATATTAAAATTATTATCACCCTAAAGTGTGGAAGAAGTAAAAGAATACATCAACGATGACATGAAAAATTTAAAAGCTTCTGTTAATTTACATATAGATTTTTTTATTCGATCTATATTAGTACGAATGAAATAATTAAGTAGCTCAATTATGCGTGTGTTGGTTATAATGTTGAATAAAGAAACGTGTTCAAAATTAGTACGCTTTCCCTTAATTATTTGATGTTAGAGTAGCACTCTTACTCTTGTTTTAGAATAAGAATTATAAAAGCATGTATTCTTCTGTATTCAAAATAATAACAAGAAATAATATTGATTCAGCTCGAGAAGAACAAAACTTGTTCGTCTCTCATTTCTTCACTTAACAGTGTGAGTGTGTGTTTAAGTTAAAAAACTTTATAAAAACTTGCTAATCCGATCACAATCTACTGTTTGACTTAATTTTTAAAAGACTTATAAAAAAAAATTTAAATAGGAAGAAAAAAAACAAAAAGAAAAAGACGTTAAGAGTATATATTATCTTGTCTTGGAAGAAAAAGAGACAAACTTAAAATATAAATTTGTACTATAGTTTTGAGTTCCTTTAAGCTGTAGATAGATCATAGATCAAATGTTTCCGATTTCGATATATGTACAAACACATTTGCTTTTTAGGGATTTTTCGTCTCCACAACTTTTTGTATGTTTTATTTATTGTGCTTCATTTTGTCACCAAATTTCAAGCTTTTAACTTTTTATAAATCAACCCCACAAATAATTATTTGATAAAAATTGAAAAAACTTTATGGTTTATGGTCATATTTAATGTACATACATATATGGTATACGTAATCCAACACATATCAGACACCAAAATCTTGAAAAACACCGACCTTTTCAAATACCAAAATCTTTGAAATAAAAAATCAACCTTTTTCCCAACATATAACTTTTGAAAATGATCCGTCTTGGATTTATTTCATACATACTAATCATAAGAAAGCAAATCGATCGCAATTATTTATATATTTTGTTCTTTCTCCACAATTTAATTATTCAATTCTAACTTACATGACATCTCAAGAAAAGTCCAAAAAAACACAATAATTAGATAATAGAAAAACAACTTATTCATTGTATTAACAATAAAAATCGTGCTTGTGTGGGTAGCTGGTTTAAACGCAAATATTCTCAACCGGCCACCGTGCTTGACTATTTTGCAAGGAAAAAGTAAAGTTAGTATTTTATTAGAAAATTTAAAATATTGGTAATAAATTAATTTAAGTTGTAACAACAAATAGGGACGTGCCAAAATTTGAAAATGATTTGGATATGATTGGAACCTGGAAGCTTACCAAATATGCTTCTCCATGAAGCTTGATTCTCTAATATTATAAAATAATTCGACTGTTCATTTTTGGCAATGAATCGGAGGATTGTTTCTTGTTGTTTTCTCTTTTGTTCCATGAATATAACTGTAGCCACATAGAATAATACAAAGGTTACTTTTGCAGTTAATTTAAAAAATAAATATTATAAAATGATATAGGGGAATATTTTAATGATTTTGTGTTGAAAATAAATAAATGTTAAATGCCTTATCTGATATATATCCATCAGAGTTGATCAGATACAACACTCATTTTCAGCAAAATAGACTTCAACCTTTTGTGTATTTTGTTTGTTTGAAAACTATAACTTCCTACCACTTTAAAATTTTGCGGTGTTTTGATTTGATTATTATGAAAATTACTGATTTGGTCGCGTAACTTCGTCATTTTTTGTTTTTACTCTCATCAACCGTCCAAGTTTAGTAGTAATCCAATAAGTAAGTCATTTTGTTTTCATTTTTAGTAATTTTTTTATCACGTAACCCGAGTTACTTCATCAATTTCCGGTGTCACGTCATCAATGTCTTACATCAATTATATAATCATTTTTGATGAAAAAATAACAAAAACCGAAAACTCAAACAATAAACAATTTATTGGGATAATGCCTAATATATACTGAACTTTGATAACTTATATTAAGATAATTTTGGAGAATTTAATAACAAATAAAGAGTAAGTCTCAAAGATTCTATATATCATGAGACGGATCAACTTGATCCATACTTATATTAAAAAATAATATTTTTGACATAAAAAATAATATTTTTTTATGGATCAAGTGAAGTCAGAGAAACATCTCACAAAATTGATTTGTTAAACTATCTCAAAGAAGTCAATCTGATGCTAAATATGGCCGAATAATTACCATTAAAATACAGTTAATATATTGTTAATTATGATGTTAATCGCATGCCTTTTATGATTATTAATAGTGATTATTATTAAATTTTAAAGTACAATAAAAAAAAACTGCGTCAACTGTAGTCAAAATAATAATTATTATCTACTATTATCCAAACCCATTTTTTAAAGCCAAAACTAGCAACTAATTATTCCCCGACAATCATTTTTAATATAATTAAATAATGATTATTGATCTCAATCGATAACGACTTTAATTAAAATGTAATTATGGTTTTAATATTTCTTTTTTAAAAAAATGATTCGTAAATCACTACATAATTAATTATATAATAATAAGGCGGTGGCCTCGCAATTCAGATACAAATAAAATATGTCATTTTGAGAACGTGATGTACAATATGCTGCTCGATTGGGTGAAGGCTGGCTGCTACATACATACATATATATATATATATATACATATATATATATATATATATATATATATATGTATATATATATATATATATGTATGTCGCGTGGCAACTTAACAATCAATTTTTTTTAGAAAAATAAAACCGGTCATTATAAAGAAGGGTTAACAAGATCATGAACATTCAAGCAAAAATATACGTTCAAGAAACTGGAGAATGGATTACATTTACGTGTATCTCGACTGTGCGTTCAAAAATATACGTTCGAGACATCCCACTAATGTGTAGGGATATCTACATGATAAATAATAAATTCTATAAAATGACATTATTGCTCCCATTTATAAAGCATTGGGATTTAAATTAGTTTTAGATATTCCTTCGAAAAAAAATTGCTATTGATATTGTGTTAGGGCATACATAATTTATTAAAATTTAAAACTAAATAGTTAGTATTAAAATTAATCTACAGTGTTTATTAAACTTGAGATATTACGAAATTTCGTCAATAATTTATTTTAAATATCCATAATCAAATTATAAACTCATGAAACAATAAAAAAATATTAAAACGTAAAATATAAATAAAATAAATATATAAAAAAGTGAAAAACGAACTAGTTTATTGCATACATCAAATTAATTAAAAATTAAAAATATATACACCAAACGTAATTTAAGAATTGAGATATGCAATTGCATGATCTCGATAACAATGAAAAATAAAATTTTTATGGTAAGGTTAATTTTGTCATTACAATCCAATGTATAAATTTAATCATTCATGTTAAAATCATATCAAACATTCAATATATTATCTTACCATCATACTTATTTTTGATTTATCCTTATATTATATATCTCATACTTACTTATCATATAATGTATACCAAACTATGTTTTAGAAGACAAATATGACCGTGGAGAACAATATAATGACAAATATCTATTTGTGGGAATCTTATACACTGTTTTAATAATTGAATTGATCATAGAGAATATTATCATGTAATATCTTATTATTTTATTTACATTTTATTTTAAATTTCCACAAAAATAATTAATATGAATTCTGTTCGAGTGTAAAACTTGCATTTGTTAATGGAAAAGTAACTGAAACATGCCATTTTTTTTATTGTTACGTGCTTTAAGGATTGGAAAAATTGCTTTTTTGTTATATGTGTTTGAATCTTTGTGATTTTGGTACTCAATTTTATTAAATTTCAATTTTAGTCAATCATCTTTATTTTTTTAGTGATTTTAGTCATTTTACTATGCAGAGCCAATGTAACACTGATGGATGAATGTCAGATCAGCACTCTTAATTGAAAAATGGCTAAAATTTTCAAAAATTGAAAGATAAATGTTTAAACATGTAATTTGATAACATAAAGAACTAAAATGTCAAAGAAAAAACACACATACAAGTTTTCCTTATTTTTAAAAAATATATTATTACAACCAAATATAATTTTTAATATAATGACAAGTTTTTGGTTATGTAATTAGTATTAAAGCACATGTCACATTTTCTATATTCAAAAGCACAATTTTGTGCAATTATTTAGTTGGTTTTGTTGGGAGCAACATTGGTCATCGATTGAAAAACGATCAAATCGACTGTGTGATAGATATATTTCACAAAAACACAATGATTAGAGGACAACGTCCTTGAATGCAAAATAAATCGGAGTATGATGAATTGTAAGGAAATTATTTTGAGTGCAACAAACAAACGAAAATGACGTGTTGAATTTAAGCTTAGCTAGCTTGTCATCGTACTGTGTACTTGACTTGGTCACATATAGAGGCAAATTATTTTGCATATATATAGGCAAATTATTTTGCATATATATATATTGCCTTTTATAATTAACTAATAAAACTATATAAAATAGGATTGAGCAAATTAATTTGAGGCGTATATTTATTACCTTTTATAATTAATTAATAAAAAAATATAAAAATTGAGCAAATGATCAATAAGTTCTCATCCTAATAGTTAAGTGTGTTCAGTTTTTTTCAGTCTCTGATTAGTCCAAAAATTGTTTCTGCAAATCCCTAGTTTCACGTATGGTTTTACAAATATTAGATTTTTCAGGATTAAATGTTTTAGATATGACGCTAATATATGATTTTTTTGAGTACCCAAACATGTATAACAAATTTTGATATAAATGACACGTCTTTTTTCGGATAAAAATTTGATATAAAACTTTGAAAATCTAATATTAATATATGATATTCGAATACTAAATTTTTCAGATATGACAATAATATATGATTTTTGAATACTCAAACATGTATAAAAAAATTTGTTATTAATAACATTTTTCGGATGAAATTGATACAAAATATTAAATATATGATACTAATATATAATATTTCAGTATAAACTCTTTCAGATCGGGTACTAATATATGATATTGGAGCATAAACACAAGTGTAATAACTATTGATATTAATATAGTTGTTCCAATTTTAAACTCAAGATTTTATTTTTTTGTATTATGTATAAAACAATTTATTATGCAATATCATATATGTTCACGATTTTCAATGTTTATATCGAATTTTATTCGAAAAAATAATTGGAGGCTGAGGGAGTGCAAAAACATGTTTTATGTAAACAGAGACTGCAGAGAAAGTTTTGATCTAACAAATACTAAACACATGTTAATTTCAAAGCAAATCTCCCATTAAGGAACATGGAACTTATTTGTTCTACATGTCTGTTTTTAAAAATGTTGTATTGTTTCTGTTTATTTCAATAAAAAACTTTATAATTTTTTGAGAAGGGATAATTAAGTGCCGGTTTAGGGATAAATAACTAAAATCAGTTTTTGTTGTCAAATATGTAACCGCCACAAGAAATCATTAATGTCTTCATTTTTACTTGTATTGCCATTAAAATAAACAAAAATAATCAGTACTCCATTCAATAATTGAAGTGGTAAATTTTAATTCTTACAGATAGTTACCTAAAAATATATAAAGAAAATGAATTTGATAGCGGATCTAATAAAACCTAAAAATTGATTAAAAAAATTTGCAAAATTATATTAACGTAGATGAAATTATTGAGATAGTAAAAAAAATAATTATCATAATAAAAATAATACTGCTTCTCAATTATATTTGTATGATGTATAGTGTCACAGTATGTCACTAGATCATCGGCATACCCAAAAAAAAAAGATCCGATTTAATTAATCGATTAATTAATAAGAACAAAAAATCATACGTATGCTGACTAATTAAGAATTGATTAGTGTGTCCCCTTATGATTCAGTTGAGATTCGCTTTTAATGGCACTACTAATAATGGAATTATTGATTCCATTTTGTTAATTAAATTATATAAGTAGGGTATGACTAAGATGCATGGTTATTCAAAAAACTAGGGTTTTTTCATTATTTAATTTTATATTAGGATTAGAAAGAAAGGGCATGCTGTAGCCTTCGAAAAATCCCTAATCTATGGTAACTGCAAAACGATATTAACCTAGTAGTTAATGGTATGTTTGGTAGGATATAACATCAAAATATAATTATAAAACATTAATAAATGAAGCACCTTATCATTCTTATTACATATATCTATATCATATTTAATTACCCAGTGCGCATCGAAAGCTAACGCATGCAGGTTCTCTAGTTATTTGCGAATTGAAACCTAACGCATGCAGATTCTCTCGTTATTATATCTAGTTAAGACATGAATAATGGAGACTAGAAGATACAATAGTCTTTATATATATATCGAACTTGAATTTTAAACAATTAGTTTGATCAAGCAATTATATAAAAGTTATACGAGAGTACTCTTGCATCTCATATAATTAACTTAAATGTGCGTTTACAAGCTTGAATATAATTAGATGAGTTTAATGGACTCTATTTTAAATCATTAAATAATTACCATTGGCTGAATATTATAGTTAAATTAAACTAATTCATGGGCTCTACCTTAATTTTTAGTAAGAGTGACGAACTTTGGAAGAAATTAAAAAATGTGTATCATGTATTTAAGATCATTGGGAAGCATCTTTATATATACTGGCGACTATTCAATATTAATCATGTACTATATTCTATCGTTTCTTCGGGGAAAAAATCAAACAAATTAAAACTAACATTTTTTTTTAAAATCAGATGCAATCAATACTTTTTTCGCTCGAATATCGCTTTCTAGCCGTATTGATCTGCGGATACTATTTAATTCATATATATGACCGAATATCCATTGATTTTAATTTGAAATATAATGTCGACGATCTACGCTTGCACGATTTAAATCATGAAATATGTATTCCTTTTCATTTTCCTTTTTTGAATTTTGAACATGTCCACCAAATCCAGTAAAGCTCAAAGCTATCTAAAAGTAAAGATATTATGAGGAAGTGATGATTTTGATATTGTGCTGATTTTTCAATAAGTGGGTCCCTATTGATAAAGATGTATTAACTTCACAATGTATATAAATATGGCCGACCTCAGTATTCAGTATTTATTTAAAAATATATACGACAATAGTTGTTAATCAAGTATATTTTAAAAATTGCNGGATTTATCATGTCATGTGTAATTAGAGTAAATAAATTTTCGGGCAAAATTTATATATATTTATAACAAATCATATATCGAATTTGATATATTTTTTTTATAAAAAATAATCTACATCTATGTGTAAAGATTTTAAAATCAATTGTATTCTAAAAAAAATCATATCTATCCACATATAATTATGCGTTATGAAATTATTATCTAAATTGAATTACATATTTTTCATTGTCATTATATAAATCAACACGAAATAATAAACTCTCATACAAAAAAAATATTGTATCTTAATCTGTAATGCTCACCGCGGACTTACTGATTTTTTGGTTTGCAATCACATTTCTCACAGTATCTCATGTGCACTACTCATACTCAACAACTTATGTATTTGAACAGGAGGTAATGAGTTCAAGTGATGGAGAATGCAAAAAAACCATCAACATGAACGAGATAATACTGTGATTAATGCACATGAAATACTGTAATAGATATGGTTGCATATCTAAAAGATCAGTTGATACATTAACGTTACATAATTAATTATTAAAAAGATTTTGTGAAAACTTAAAAGATTTATTAAATGCTAATCAATATATTGAAAAGGGGACCTCCAAAAATGGACCAGGTGATAATATTAGAGTTTAATTCGTAGGTAGCTAGCTATATAGCTAGGAGGTTGAGATGGGGGCTTTTGTCACGAAAAAAAGGAACATTTCATCCGCTCAAGAAGAAATTAGGAAGATAACAATTTGACTTTTCATTGGAATTTCCAGCTCGAACGTGGTCATAATTGTTATTTTAAAAGAAAATTAAGATCAATTATAATATTGTTGTCGGGTAAAAATTTTAAGTGTTAGAAAATTAAGATCAATTATAATTTATTTAAAATTATAGTGTAACTTTATTACTCAATCTAAAATTTATATCTTTGTAGTTCTCAATTATATCTTTAACGCACCCGATAATATTAAAAAAATAAAATAATATATATGAGAAGTTGAAACAAAGATGAATATTAGAATTAGTATAATTCTGTATTAAAAATATATTAGGGGTGTCAAAATCAGACACGACCCACCAACCCGAAAAAAATCAGCTTTGGGTTTGAGATTTTCGGGTTCGGGTCAGATCGGGTTGGACCCGATATCTTACCTAAAAAAATTGATCGGGTTAAGTTGGGTTGGCCCGAAAATTTTAATTTAATTTTTAAAAATATTATTAATAAATATTACCTACATTTTTATATATTGTATGTTTGAAAAAATATTTATTGTATATTTATATCATACATTTTCATAATTTCATATTTATTTTGAACATTTTTTATTTTTAAAACAATTGTTTATTTGATTTAATAAAAATATTTTATATTTCTACAATTATTATTTCAAATTTAAATCATATATATGAGGGAGATATTGTTATTATGTGTTTAAATTAAAATATTATTTTTTTTAAATTTTATTTAAAAAAAACTTTAAAAAAATCGAAATCAGGTTAATCAGATTGAACGGGTTGATTCGGGTTCGGGTTAAGTGTTTTCGGGTTGGATTTGAGTTGAGCAATTTTTGAATAGTACTATCATCCAAACCGATCCAACCCACCCAACTCATCCGAATTGACACCCTTAATCTGTATAAATATTATTGTCTCACGTACATTTTTTTTTTTTTTGGGAAACAACATATTAATATATTTAATTATATAAAGAAACAAAAACTAATATTAATAAATGTTGGAAAGTGGAGAATAGTAGGAGAGAAGATATGTCCCAGGATTGGTAACTATCCATATATTAATAATAATGATATAATATAATATAATATAATATAATATAATATAAATGTAGTGTGTGCGTATTTTGGTGTCGGCATGGAGTAAAATATTTAAAAAATAGTGGAATTTAATGTTAATATTAATGTATATTAATTAAATAATAAAATGGTTGAGGAGAGGGTGCCATGTATATTTTGTGGTCCGCTTTTGAATTATTAAATGATGATATTATTGGTCTGTCCTGCCCCCTCCCTTGTTTTCTGTACGGACATTGTCTTTTCCATCTCTTCCAACAAAATAAAAGGAGTGAGACACTGCTTTGCGGCTGCCTCTCTTTAATTTATCTACTATTTCTCGGACGAACAGATAACACAATTTCATAATTACCATTTTCCATCCGTCCCGGTTATTTCTTCTTCTTTTTTTTCAAATATATATTTCAATTTTTATGTTTATTAATATTTTTTCTTGATTTTATTTTTATTCAAACGTGAAATCTTTTTTTTATTTAATCAAATAAATTTTACTTTTCGAATTGTTTTTTTAATCAGTGTTAAAAAGAAAAGCAGTCTATATACATGAGACATGTAACATATATTTAAGATCTTTTTGAGGGTAATAATTCACTTTTCATAAAATACGTTGAAATAAGGGCAAATTTGAAAAAAAAATGCATCGGTCTATCTTTGATTTAAAATTCAGTACCTAGAGGATTTTTTTTACAAATTAATACCTGACAACACTATAAACTTAGTTTTAACTACCTACAAAAATAAATTTACATTTTTACCCTTTTATTATTTATATAAAGATATAATTTTATTCACCAAATTAATTGTGTGTTTTCCATCTACCAAAGTATTAGTACTTGTTATGGTGTTTCAAATACTTGATTTTATTATTTGAATACTCCAAATGTGTACAAAAATACTATATTTTCGAACAATCACCATAAATTCAATCATTGTTGGTTTTTTATTAAAAATGCATTATGTGACTTATTGATGTCATTTTATTTTTTTAAAAATATAGTTCATCATTCATCATGAAATAAGATTAAGTACTTATTTTGACATATAAAATATCTATTTTGAAGTTTCAGATATTTTATTTGGCTCTTTAAATACTCCAAATGTGTAAGAAAATACTGGATCTTCGAACGATCCCTATAAATTCAGTCATTGTTTATCTTTTCATGAAGTGTGTATTTGGATGACATATTAATCTCATTTAATATTTTTTTGTAAAAAAATCAAATTCCAAACTAATCATGTAAATTTATAAGTACTTAGTTTTACTTGAGAAATACCTATTTTGAGTTTGCAAATACTTGATTTCGTAAATGAGATACTCACAATATGTATTAAAATACTGGATATTCGAATAGAAAACGTAAATTCACCAAGTATTGGTATTTCAATTGAAAATGCATTTGGATGACATATTCATCTCATTTAATAAATTTTTTGTAAAAAAAAATTCTCAAATAAGCATGAAAATTTTAAAGTACTTAATTTTACTTGAGAAGTACCTAATTTGAGTTGGAAAATACTTGATTTCGTAAATGAGATCCTCACAATATGTATTAAATATTGGATATTCGTATAGACAACTTAAATTCTCCAATATTGGTATTTCCATAGAATATGCATTTGGATGAGAAGTACCTAATTTGAGTTTGCAAATACTCGATTTCGTAGAAGAGATACTCATAATATGTAATAGAATACTGGATATTCGAATGTAAGTTCACCAAATGTTGGCTTTCCATGGGAGATTCGTTTGGATGACATATTTATCTAATTTAATATTTTTTGTAAAAAAAAAAAAAATTTCCCAAATAAGCATAAAAATTTTCAAGTACTTAGTTTTACTTGAGAATTATTTATATTGCAAAGACTTTA
This sequence comes from Primulina huaijiensis, assembly GCF_012295235.1. NCBI lineage: Eukaryota > Viridiplantae > Streptophyta > Magnoliopsida > Lamiales > Gesneriaceae > Primulina > Primulina huaijiensis. The sequence goes on along the minus strand of NW_027358157.1, from coordinate 38,703 downwards.
TTTGGTACATGATATACTCATAATATGCAATATAATACTGGATATTCGAATATGCAACGTAAATTCACCAAATGTTGGTCGTTCTATTTAAGATGCATTTGGATGACATATACATCTCATTTAATATTTTTTTGTAAAAGAAAAAACAGATTCTCAAATAAGGATGAATATTAAAAGTACTTGATTTTACTTGAGAAGTACCTAATTTCATATTGCAAATACTTGATTTGGTACACGAGATACACATAATATGTAATAGACTATTGAATATTCGAATATACAACGTAAGTTTACCAAGTATTGGTCTTTCCATGAAAGATGCATATAGATTACATATTCATCTTATTTAATATTTTTTCGGTAAAAAAATTCTCAAATATGCATGAAAATTTTAAAGTACTTCGTTTTACTTGAGAAGTACCTAATCTGAGTTTTCAAATACTTGATTTCGTAAATGAGATACTCACAATATGCATTAAAATACTGGATATTCGAATAGACAATATTTCCATTAAAAATTCATTAAGATACTTATTCATGTCATTTAAATAAATAAAAAAAGTTCATTATTCATCGTGGATTAATTGGGAGATACATTATGAACATAGTTCGTAAATGAGCTTGAAGTTTGCACTTTAAGCATATCTATCGATTCATGGATTAATGATTTATAAAATACTCGTCAATATTAATTGACAATACTTTTTGATATTCATTGAATGACTTATTTGACAATTATACTTATTTGACATAATACTTATTGGTAATTATTCATTATACTTATTAGTATTTTTTTCTTTATATTTATGAGTATTAATTTATAATATCATTAATATTCATTCACAATACTTGTTGGTATTCATTAAATGACAAGACAATACTTTATTTGATATCATCCTCATCAATATTCTTTCATAATATTTATTGTTAATCATTCATTATATGTATTAATATTATTTCATTATACTTATTAGCAAATTTGAGTTTTTAAAGGGTAAAATCAATTATCAGTTGAATCTAATTATGTAATACTTGTAACAATTTAAGCATCACATTTTTATTTTATGGATCTCATCATCAAAGGCCACTCAATATTGACTTCAAATAATATATTTTGATATAATCAAATAATCGAATTTGAGTACTTAAATGGTAAAATCAAGTATTTGTGGACTCGTATTAGGTATTCTTTGTATTAATTTAGGTATCACATTTTTACTTCACGAATGTTATCATCAAAGACCACTCAATATTAACTTCACCAATTTAGATACTCTTCGTATCAATGCATCTTCCATTAAAGATCAACACTTGATGAACTTACGTTGCCTATTCGAATATCCAGTATTTTAATACATATTTTGAGTATCTCATTCAAGAAATCAAGTATTTGCAAACTCAAATTAAATACTTCTCAAATAAAACTAAGTATTTTAAAATGTCAATACTTAGTTGGGAATTTGTTTGTTTGTTTTTTTTTCTTTTTTGTTTTTACAAAAAAAATATTAAATGAGATGAATATGTCATCCAAATGCATCTTCCAAGGAAAGACAAACACTTGGTGAGCTTACGTTACATATTCGAGTATCCAGTATTCAATTACATATTACGAGTATCTTATGTACCAAATCAAATATTTGCAATCTCAAATTTTGTACTTCTCAAATAAAAATAAGTACTTTAAAATTTCTATGTTTAGTCAGAAATTTGTTTTTTCTTTTACAGAAAAAATATTAAATGAGATGAATATGTCATCCAAATGCTTTATTCCATAGAAATATCAATATTTGTTGAACTTACGTTGTCTATTCGAATATCTAGTATTTTAATACATTTTGTGAGTATCTCATTTACGAAATCAAGTATTTGCAAACTCAAATTAGATACTTCTCAAGTAAAAATAAGTACTTTAAAATTTTCATGCTTAGTTGAGAATTTGTTTTTTTTTAAAAAAATATTAAATGAGATAAATTTGTCATCAAAATGTATCTTCCATAAAAATACCAACACTTGGTGAACTTACGCTGCTTATTCGAATATCCAGTATTTTAATACATATTGTGAGTATCTTATTTACGAAATCAAGTATTTACAAACTCAAATTAAAGTACTTCTCATTTAGGAAGTAAAATTAAGTATTGGTAGACTCGAATTAGATATTTTTTGTACTAATTTAGGTACCAAATTTTAACTTCACAAATGACACAATCAAAAGTCACTTAATATGACTTGAAACTTAAGTATTTTCTTACATATTTGAAGTATTCAAATAGCCAAATCAAATATTTAGAACTCCAAAATAGGTATTTTATCGATCAAAATAAGTACTTTTCCTAATTCAACAATGAGTGAGAAACTGTGTTTTTTCAAAAATTAGATGACATAAATAAGTCACCTTAATGCATTTTCAATGAAAATACCAACAATTATTGAATTTATTGTGATAGCTCGAAGATACAGTATTTTCTTACACACTTGGAGTATTCAAAGAGTCAAATAAAGCATTTAGAACTCCAAAATAGGCATTTTGTATGTAAAAATAAATACTTAATCTTATTTCATGATGAGTGATGACCTATTTTTTTAAAAATATAATGACATGAATAAGTCATCCTAATACATTTTTCATGAAAAGATCAACAATGACTGAATTTATGGTTAATGCTCGAAAATATAGTATTTTCTTATATATTTGGAGTATTTAAAGAGCGAAATCAAGTATCTGAAACACCATAATAGGTACTTTGTATGTCAAAATAAGTATTTACTTTTATTCCATTACAATTGACAAACAGTATTTTTTTGAAATTATATTTTAAATGGAGAAGAGAGATAATTTTTGTGAATAAAATAATATATTTATTTAAATAGTAAAGGGTAAAATTGTAAATTTTGTTTTATGAGGATTTAAAACTAAAAATATGGATCTGTCAGGTAGTGAATCCTAAAAAATTATGGTTATATACTGAATCTTAATTGAAACATTGATTTAGGTATTTTTCTGAAATTTGCCGTTGAAATAATCCATTTTTGCTTGTGAACTGCAAAAATTAGAAGTCGTAGATTTGTCATTTCCCCTTAATGATATTTCCATTCAAGTATGACAAAATATACTACAATTTCGAATTCACCGTCGACAAGATAATAAAAATAATAAAAATAAATAAAAAACATAAGTTTCAGAGATATATCATGTGTGTGATTTCTACTGCGAAGTGCATGAATGGTGGCGGCAATACGTCGGATGGGTAAAATTTTTGACTCAAAACCATATGCCAGCAGCAGCCACCCTACTATAAATACGTTCTCCCTAAATCCCATGAAAAATCAGACCTTTTTTTTTAAAATTCGGGTAAATTTTAGGACCACACAGATTTATTTAATTTTTGACTTTTCAAAATGAATGGACCATCGACATCAATGCCAGTGAATTTTGCTTTTAGTGTAGGAAGTGTCACATGTAAGAAAGCGATGGGATCGAAGCATGAGTCGGGACGGATGGGCTCGGGTTCGAAGTTTTCTAATGAATTTTTTGTTTACGATTTTTCGAAAAGATGAATTGAAACCTGGGTACGAGCCAAATGTAACCTTCAAGGATGGATATTGTCCCGGAAACCGATACGTTTCTTGAATGGACGTCCACTTGAACTTTAATCATGATGAGTTCATATGTGAAAACTCGCATAACATTAAAAAGCTACAAATTGAATAATTGATGAGCCAATGACAGTTGAAAGTGGCTTCTAAAGCATTTGAGCCGGGCTGAGAATCCCAAAGGTGGTCATTAAAACTCGTAGCATTCGGGCCGAGACAATTTCTGCGCTAAAGAAGAAAAAAATATTATCAAAGAAACTAGAGAGAACACCATGCAATATACTATCATGGTAAAAAAAAACATAAACTAAATATATAGGTACAGCGATAATTATCAAGAATCAAGAAACATTTAAAAGTTTAAATGAAATGTGATTAATCCCAGATGAAATGAGCATTGCATTTTTCCTCTGCGTGTCTGAGTATAAGATTTAGCATTTTTTGAGAAATGACAACTGCCTCGATAGATTATGCTCCATGCTCTAGCCTCTAGGCAACAGTTCATGGTTCTCTTTAATCTGTGAAGGCTTTGTTGCATTCGATCCTATGCAAGCTGCAAATATGCGGATTCGACGACCCCAAATCTTGGTTTGATTTCGGAGCAGCGAATTAACAAAAGTGAGAGCCAAGCTGTTGCTGTCTGGTCTTGGAAATCATTTCTGATCAGTATACACGGCATCAACATCGTCAAGTTCAAGTAATCTGGACATCAATTCTTTGTTCAAGTCCATAGCTTCATCATCGACCTGCCACATACATTTCATACACTGAGAAATTGTTTGATACGGAAAACATGCATGGAAACAAGAATGAGCCCAGGATTTGCAACGAGAAAAAAGGTTAGACAGGGAGACTCTGGAAACTTTGAGACTCGAAGCTTGAATTTGTAGAAGATAGAATCTCGATAGATTACAGAATGTTATATTGTGGTTAGGAAAAACAAAATATTGAAATGTTATACATGATAAAACCTTGCCATTTGAACTAATGGTATAAAGAACTTTTGAGGTACCTCAATAGGCGTTAAAGGAAGAAGCTCAAATCCATTGTCAGTTTCAAAATTAATTTCTTCTTCCCGAAGTTTTGATAAGATGACTGGGTAGTTATCCATCGAACTCACGATCTTAATATATCTATGCAAGGTCGCACGAATTAAAACAAAAAAAATTAGATAATACTGCCTCAAACAAATAATTTGAAGCCAGAAATGCTTATAAAAACAAAAAAAAGTAAGTTTTTTTCCCTGTTGCATCCAAACCAGTTTTCAAAAAAGCGCCGCCACACCACCCCGATTTTTAGAAAGGTGATGCCTCTGAGCGCCTTTAAAAAAAATCGGCCGCTTAGGCTGCTGCCTAGTAGCCGCCTAGGTGACTCAAAATCCATCTAAGTGGCTATCTAATTCAAATATAGATTTTTTTAATTTTTTTAATTTAAAAAATATTGTTCAGCATATTTTTCAATTAATTTGTATTTGAATATGATATAGATGAATTATTTGAGAAATATAAAGATTAACAAGAAGAAATAGATATTTAGGTAAAAAAAACGCATAGGCGCTAGGAGTTTTTCACTCAATTAAGAAAAAGTCTTCCATACCTTTCCGAATCCTCTTCAGTGTCATCTTCATCGATGGACGGTTCGATGACATCATCAGCTCCAGCATCTAAGGCAAGAGCAAGAAGTTGATCTTTGACGGATTCTGCTGCCTTTATATTCACAACCCGAGCACGTTTAAACTTGAACATGATGGATCCAGAATCTGCCATTTTCCCACCACAGTCCTTCACTACCTCTCTAATAGCTGCCACTGATCTGTTTACTTTATCTGTTAACACCGAAACTATCATACCCACTCCCCCATAACCATAGACCTGAATACGCATACAAAGGTATTTGAGATGGAGGCAAAATGGCCAAAAAAGTTGAATCTGGATTTGCAGCTTGCTTTAAATATGAAGGGACATAGTGAATTTGAGGTTTAATAACCTCATAGAATTTTTCTATGTAGGCTTCCTGGTCTTTCTCTGAAGCTCTCTTGATATTACGATCTAGAATATCCCTTGGTATATCAAGCTCCTTGGCTTTCTCGAATAAAGCAGCTAAAGTTGTGTTAGATATCGGACTTGAACCCCCTTTCTTGACCCTGGACATTAAAGAATTTTAATAGATGGAGAATTAAACATAAAAACATTTAAAACAATCTTTATAATACAAAAATAATAAATATAAAAAACAAGGCTGAAGCACTGAGGAGTTGTTGAAATCGAGAAAATGATTCAGTCTTGGACTTTGGAGTGACACAAAACTCCATCCATCAATGTGGATTTAGTTCTTGCTGAAAACCACTTCGTGCAAAACTTGGATTCATAAGAAGTGGTCCAACAATAATATTTATAATTATGAATACTTTCACAAGTGCAAGTCAACAGTTAGGGTACCATATGTTCAAAATTAAACACACTAGTCAGATATTAAGCAACAAAGGCCACCCAAAACTAACTTAATGAAAGATATCGGGACTTGCACATAATTGACTATGAACAACTGATTATGGGCTTTGATACCATGTCAGAAGTCACTTTAACAGAAAATTTGAATTCATGAAAGGTGGACTGGCTGTAATGACTGTATTTTAACAGTTTTGAGTTCTTTGTATGGTAAGAATGTCTTTTTGAACTAAATCTCATGGTCCTATATGCATGAAACATGCAATGTCATTTACGCACGGCCATGTATTCTTCTTTTATAATTGTTAACAGACAGAAAGTTGTTTTGACAATGAAGTCTGTCATATCACGCTGTTGCAAAGTCGTAGCACCACTTACGCAGATACAACTTCCTTCCCAAATCTAGCGTACAGTTTTGCTTTCTTTGCATCCTGGGTGGTCTGCATAAAAGCCAGATATCTAAACACTTGATATACAAACTGTTTTAACAAACAAAGATAAAATAAACCAATGCACCATACACCAAAAAACATATAGTGATATCAATTCACCGTTTGTCGCAACTGACATAGTACTTTTTATTTTGTCTATTTCTAATTAACTTATAACTTCCCACTCTTAAGTTAAGTCAGATTGGCATAATGTGGACAACAAATTGATAGAGAATTGCTGCGTTCAGATAATTTGGTTACTGATCCTCCAAATTCTTGCACAAAACATCAACGCTGGAGATAGTGGAAATTACACACTGATAGTTCAAGAGAGAGAAAAAATTCATTTCAGATAGTTCAATAACTCAGATTACTAGTTACCACTTTCCAGTCATGAATTTCTAATCATGTTAAAATGCGCATCAACTTTCTGATCAGTGTTAAATTCACACCTCAAGAAACCATGAACCAAACAGAACGAAGTAGAACAAATACAACACAAAATGTGCTCTAAAGCACATCTTCTCTTTTTTTATGAATAAAAGATCCACCAAGACTTGATCAGATTTCACATTAAAAATAAACCTCAACCAGCAACTATATTCATCTGAAATCGCAGGCCTCTACTTCAGCTCCTCAATTCACATAGCAAATTAAGAGTTCATAACTAATAAGAGAAAAATACAAATGCCACATTTCAACACAGACCCACACATTTCAGCACAGATACCTTTCTGCCGGCAATTTTGCAGGAGCGCCTTCCCATACACAGAGGAGTGCTAGTCCATATATTTCTTTTGGAAGTATCACATTGAGGCCCGTAAAATGAAACCCAAGAGCCAGAAGAATAGGACGAAAAAAACGACAGCTTTGTACTCAACAAACCAGTTCCTGATTCACCATCAACAACAAAAAACTGTCACAGACATCATACTGGGAATTAACAAAAATTATGGAATATTTCCACAAAATAAACGAAAACCAAAAGGGCTTTACTATGATAAGAGCAGGAGCTGGAGGGTTTAAGAGAAAACCCATTTGAGAGTCTGACGATTATCGAACCGAATGCTCTGATTGTAGAAGATGGAGGCACCATTTGTTAAATTTTATTGGTTTCTTTATATCTTCTGAAATCTGAATCCCATTAACCCTTTGCTGAAGACGCGACGCATCGACTTTTTCCCAAGTTCTCTTGGAGCTAATTTTGTTGCTGATGCTAAGATCACAAATCTTTCCTCAACATGGTCCGAAAAAAATGTAAAGGCCCAAAGAGAGGGTCCAGTTGAACATAGGTTTGGGCCTAGTTTCTATATCCTTATTCCTTCCCGATTATCTTTTTATGTAGTAAATGATAATAATATGGAATCAAATTAAATTAATATAACTAAAATTTTGAAAGTGTCCATAATGGATAGGAAAAAACTGCAATATATGTTTATTTTTTTTGTGATTTTGATTCTTTATATTATTTAATTTTAATTTTAGTATGCTATCGTTGTTGTTTTGATAATTTTAATTATTTTTCCGAATACTGATGTGTATAGTGACACATAAGCATTACAAATGGAAAAAAAAAAAAGAAGTTAAAACTGTCAAAATTTAGAATATGCAAGAGCAAAACTGATTCAATCACATAGATGACAAAATCGCAAAAAATAACATGAAAGGAATAAATATGTCTGAACTTCAAATAATTTTTAAGATATGAGAAAGTAGGAGGTCTCCTCCAACCGCAACCACCATTAAAATTAATTTAAACGTGATTAAAGATTGATAAATCCATGCCTAACTAACCACCAAAATCCAACCCCATCCCTTGTGCATTCCAGCTTTCATGCAATTTTTTTTCGTTCCCAAATGCCAAAATGTGTGGACGCCTCCTGTTCTGTTTCCTATCAAATTAATTTTTTTTTGTATAATTTACAGATAATTCTAATCTTAATTTCAGTCGATACATTGTCATTCATTTTGGCGTGTGGTTTAAACTGAGGAATTAAAAGTTTTCTGAGTATTAAGTGTTTTTGCAAAAAAGTGCGTTTTTAAATTAAAATAATTAATAAAGCTATATTTAATTTTTCATATGTCAATCTATTCATATTTATTAAATATATAGAATATTTTCAACAATATTTGATATCCTATTAAAACCTCATTAAATAAGGTCAAATAAGCAAATCATTGGAAGAGAGTAAAAATCGTCATTCCTTGAATGATACAAAAGTCCACTTCAATAAATAATAAATGTATAAATAATGAAATAATAATGTATATTTTGAATTACAATAATTTGAGTGTGTAACGTGGAAAAAGATGGGTCACCAGACAGAATCAATAATTATTTTATCATGCTGATATAGAATGCACACCAACAGCTTTCATGTAATCATTTTTGACATAGTTTGAAGTATAATATCATTAATTATTTGATATTTCATCTCTCCTTATTTCGTCATATTGTTTATTTATCTTATATTAATTCAATGAATTTAAATTACGATATTATTTTTAACAACTAATATTATTAATATTTTATTAATTATTAAAAAATTAAAATAATAATTTATCATCTAATTTTAAATTTTATCAATCAAATCAAACAAACTCTTATTTATCAATCAAATTAAATATTATATTAATTATGAAATTTTATTTATTTTTACTATATTAGATTATTATCTACGTATTATTATGATATCTTTAATTTAAAACGATATCTTTAATCATCACCAAGATATTATGAATGCCTCCCTTGGAAGTAATCCTTCTTACATTTGTAGCTCGATATTATGGAGTAGGTCACTTCTGAAAAAAAAGGTTGTGTTGGAAAGTGGGAGATAACTCGAAAATACCAACTTTTGGAGAGCATTGGATTCCAGGGACACGAGATTGTGTGTCCCCTCTTCCTGAGTATGAACATTTTGCTACAGCCAGTACCCGGCCTCATCGGTGGGGAGTCATGTAATGAACTTCTCTCATCCACAATCTCTTCCCTCCCCATCTTGTCAATGACATTTTGGCTACCCCTCTCTCCCAAACTCAAAAAGAGGACTTCCGGTTTTGGGCTTACGATCCGGAGGATAAATATTAAGTCCCTGACGGTTATAAAGCGACGATTGGCTTCTTTGATTCTCCTCCCTCGAATTCCAATAATCATTCCTGTTAATGGTGGCGTTTTATTTGGTCTCTTAGTATTCCTCCGAAGGTTCGTATCTTTTGGTGGCGAGTTATTCAAAATATTATTCCGATGAAGCAGAATTTAATGGCACATCATGTCCCGGTTCTTGGAGAGTGTCCATTATGTCGTCAACCTTGTGATTCAACTGTCCATGCTCTCTTCTCTTGCCCGGTTATTAAGCGCTGCTGGAAAAGAACGTATTTTTGGCCGATTCTAAAGTTATCATGTCATCTGGAGGTGATGGACATTTCCCTTTGGATGAAAAAAAAGTTGAGTATCCATGAATTTGAGGCATTTGTGATGCGTGCTTGGGCGATTTGGAGTGAGAGACTTCGGATCACTCACATCCACAAAGATTGTCATTTTACTATCAATATAGAGTGGTGTGAGAGCCTTCTACAAGACTTCCAGGAAGCTCGTCGTGCTTTGCGGATTCCTCCTGCCCGTGACCCATTGTGTTCTTCGACATCCTGGATGGCTCCGCTTATGCACTCTTTCCGAATGGATGTTGACGCATGTTATAATGAGCACACTCATAGATATTCAATTGGCAGTGTAATCCGTAATCATGATGGACAACCGATACTAGTTTTGGGAAACAAAATTGAGAAGCCCTCATCTGTCTTGTATGCTGAGCTTCTCGCTTTATTAAAAGGTCTCAATATCTCTAGTACACTTAATCTCCAACTTCATCATATCTCATCGGACTCTCTTCTCGCCATGCAAGCAGTCTTGGGAAAAGATGAGAACCCCAGTTATGCCGGGGCTCTAGCACTATATATCAGACGACTTCTGGCTCATCAGGGTAGCCCCAGTCTGAGTCATGCTCGGCGTTATGCGAATTGTGTTGCTCACCTCATTGTTATTTTTGCTTGTTCGTCTCCTTCTCCTTTTGTTTGGGAGTGTGGAAATTTTCCATTTTGGGTGATTGATCTTGTAATCAAAGACATTTTTTCTTTTCAATAAAGTACAAGAGTTATCACCGTAAAAAAAAATACTTTTAATAATTTTATACATTAATTAATATATTACTAGTTTATAGTAGATGGTTATAGTTTAATAATTATCATTATAAAGCAAAATTTAAATAAAACGCATAATTGGAATTAAATCTATTTCAAAAAGATTTACGACCTTCCGTTGTCTCTCTTTACCAATCACGCGGTGGAACAATGGCGTCTCTCTTCCGGGACCGCTCCCTCGGCTTCAGCAAAAGAGATTCCTTTTCCTCCTCTAACTCCGCCGCCGCTTCTCCGTCATCCGCCACCTCACGCCTCACTGCCACGTCAGCTGCCGCCTCTTTTTCGCCGCTTCCCTCCCCATTCGGCGACCTCACTCCCACTCTCTCCGCCGCAGACCTTCGCGCCTCGGCATACGAGATCTTCCTTTCCGCCACTCGCTCCGCATCCACGAAGCCTCTCACCTACATTTCCAGCAGCAATCTCGCTAATTCGCCCAACAATTCGAGTAGTTCTAATGGAAATTCGAGTAGTACTTTGCAGAGCTCATTGACTTCGGCGGCGGCTTCTAAGATGAAGAAGGCGCTAGGGATGAGATCCATTAGTTCGAAGCGGAGCTCCGACGGTGGAAGTCCGGGTAATTCGGGTTCGGGTGGGAAAGTTAAGAAGCCAATGACTCTAGGGGAGTTGATGAGGGTACAGATGAGGGTTACGGAAGCCATGGATACTAGAATTAGGAGGGGTTTGTTGAGGATTTCTGCCAGCCAGGTCAGCTATCACATTACTCTTATTTCTTGCAACATTTTTTCCAATTTTATCTCTTCATCGAAGAAAAATTCTGTCTTTGATTGTAATATGTCACTGTTGTTTTAATCTGGTAAGGAAATGAGTTTTCTGCGGTTTCAGCGTTGGATTTGGCGTTGGTGCTGTAAATTGTTGATTTTGACTTTTAGATTGAATTTGAGATATGAGGTCTACGAGAGGCATTAGAAAATGGTAACCGCGTGATCTGAAGGATACTGTATTGATGTAATTAAAAGAGTAGATTTGCTACTCTTTCTTTCGTTTGTTTTCTGTTGATAAAATTTGTGCGTTAGTTAATGATTTTTTTGGAATTTAAGTTTCAACATTTCTGGAGTAAGAGGCATTTTAGGAGTTATGTGACGTCATTTTAACTGTGTTCGATAAATCTCTTGTTTTCTATGAGTTGAGTTCTTCAAAATGTGTAAATGAAAGTAATAAAAAATTAGCTGAATATATTTTCTTGCTTTTTAACAGAGTGACAAATGTGCTATTTTGTTTAGTTTTTTCCTGCTGCCTTTCTTAGTTTCTGTCAATTGACTTTCAAAGATTTATGTGCCATCACACATATGGAAATTTATTCTATTATGTTATTTTAAACTCTAGATGTATTGTATTTTGTTTTTTCGCTGGTTCAAAGATTTAATGAATTGTCTGTGCTTCATGTACTTTACCATAAGGTAAAATATATAGTTTTTTCTGGTTGTTATAGGTTGGAAGGAGAACTGAGTCAATGGTCCTCCCACTAGAGCTTTTACAACAATTCAAAGCCTCAGATTTTGCGGATCAAGAAGAATACGAGGCATGGCAGAAGAGAAACCTTAAAATGCTTGAGGCTGGACTACTTTTGCATCCTCACACGGCATTGGATAAGGCTAATACTTCTGCTCAACGACTGCGACAAATTATTCAAGGAGCCTTCAACAAGCCTCTGGAGACTGGGAGAAACAATGAATCAATGCAAGTCCTTCGCACTACAGCAACGGTGCTTGCTGGTAGAACATCTGACGGATCTCTGGATTCTTGCCACTGGGCAGATGGCTACCCATTGAATACCCGGCTCTATGAAATGCTTCTCGAAGCCTGCTTTGACATAAATGATGAAACATCTATCGTGGAGGAAGTTGACGAGCTGATGGAACTCATAAAGAAAACTTGGGGAATCCTGGGACTAAACCAAATGATGCATAATTTATGCTTCACCTGGGTTCTGTTCAATCACTATGTGGCCACCGGACAAGTTGAAAATGATCTAATACGTGCAGCCGATTGCCAGCTCGATGAAGTCACAAAAGACTCAAAGATAACAAAAGATCTAGTTTACTCGAAGATTTTAGATGCTACTTTGACTGCCATGTTGGGATGGACTGAGAAAAGACTCCTGGCATATCATGAAACATTTGATAGTCGAAATATAGAGTCCATGCAGAGCATTGTGTCGGTTGGGGTCTCAGCGGCTAAGATTTTGGTTGAAGATATATCAAATGAGTATCGCCGCAGAAGAAAAAATGAAGTTGATGTGACTCGCAGCAGGATAGACACTTATATAAGGTCATCGCTGCGCACTGCATTTGCTCAGGCAAGTTCCTCTGCTGTTCTTGTAGAGCTTCAATTTTGAAAGGAAAACCTGGTTATTAAATTGTGAGTCGGGTGGTCAGTGACAATGCCTCAGTGTGTGAGCTTAATTAATTTCTTCCACTGCCTGTACAGGTGGTGGGGATGTAATTATGTGATCCTATGTCCATTACTTACTTTATCCATAATCATTCAGAATGATCACATTTTTTAGCTTTTGATGACCAACACGTGCACATACATCGATCAGAATCATCATCATCTGTGAGATCAGTCTACCGACAAGCAAACCTTTCATTTTCTTGAAACACCACCTGTCTTGAGTCAGGGTCCAATTACATAATTAGCTATTTTCGACTAGGAAAAAGAGTATGAAAACTAATATATAGTAACAGGAGTGGGTTATGTGTAAATTATCGTGGGCCTTTCCCGAAGTTGAAACCCTCCTGGAGTATGTAACAGATCAGGTTTTCTCCCACGCTATTCCTTTTCTGATCAACTCATGAAATATTCAGATAAAAAAGATATTAATAATATTGAGTTAACAGAGGATGGAGAAGGCTGATTCCAGCAGGCGGGCATCTAGAAGTCGTTCAAATCCCCTTCCTGTTCTTGTAATCCTTGCAAAGGATGTTGGCGAGCTTGCAGCAAAAGAAAAGGACATATTTAGCCCTATTTTAAAGGGATGGCACCCTTTTGCCGCAGGTGTTGCTGTTGCCACTTTACATGCTTGCTATGGGAACGAGCTGAAGCAATTCATATCAGGTATCACAGAGTTGACCCCAGATGCTGTACAAATACTGCGAGCTGCAGATAAATTGGAAAAAGATCTTGTCCAAATTGCGGTAGAAGATTCAGTGGACTGTGATGATGGTGGGAAGGCTATTATTCGTGAGATGCCTCCTTTTGAAGCTGAGGGTGCAATGGCTCAAATGGTAAAAGTTTGGATAAAGACTAGAATAGAGAGGTTGAAGGAATGGGTTGACAGAAATCTCCAACAAGAGGTACCTTATACTGATTCTTTACTATAACAACAAAATTCAGATTTTACAAGTTCATAAATTGAAAATATCATTTTTTTATTTAGTTTAAATAAGAATTTTTACTACTATTATCAAAGACTGTTCTCTAAAAAATGATTTCACAACTCAATGGTGTACTGCTGTTTCGGTCTTGACAGTGGTAGAAATGTTTTTTTTGGCAATGGAATTGTTCATGTCATTGTTTTTCTCTGATTTTAGATTTGGAATCCACGAGCCAATCAAGAAGGATGTGCTCCTTCAGCTGTAGAGGTTTTGCGAATAGTTGATGAGACCTTGGATGCTTTCTTTCAGTTGCCGATACCAATGCATCCAGCACTGCTCCCTGACTTAATGACTGGACTTGATAAATGTCTTCAATATTATGTAACGAAAGCAAAATCGGGCTGTGGTAATACTAATACTGCTCAGCTCAACCATAATATTGATATAATTGTCAATGTCCTAGAAGTCAACTTTATGAAATCTTTGGTATGCAGGATCAAGAAACACTTATATTCCTACGATGCCGGCATTAACCAGATGTACCACTGAGGCGAAATTTCAATGGAAGAAAAAGGATAAATCAATAAACTCTCAGAAGAAGAATCCTCAGGTTGCTACAGTTAATGGAGATAGTTCTTCGGGGGTTCCACCACTTTGTGTACGTATAAATAGCTTGCATAAAATACGGATGGAGTTGGAAGTTGTTGAGAAAAGAGTAGTAACCCTATTGAGGAACTCAGAATCTACTAATTTAGAAGATTTTTCGAACGGATTAAGTAAGAAGTTTGAACTCACACCAGCTGCTTGCATTGAAGCAGTCCAACAATTGTCTGAAGGAGCTGCTTACAAAATTGTATTCCATGATCTCGGCCACACTTTATGGGACTCACTGTATGTTGGTGACCCTGCATCGTCTAGAATCGAACACTTTCTCCTGGATCTTGAGAAAACACTGACTATTGTAGCAGACACTGTTCAAGAAAGAGTGCGTACCCGTATTGTTGCTGACATAATGCGAGCCTCATTTGAAGGTTTTTTATTGGTATTGCTTGCTGGGGGCCCTACACGAGCCTTTTCTCCCCAGGACTCACAGATAATAGAGGATGATTTCAAGTCCCTTAAGGATCTATTCTGGGCCGATGGGGATGGATTGCCTGCTGACTTAATCGATAAGTTTGCAACCACAGCAAGAGACATACTTCCCCTTTTTCGAACGGACACAGAGAACCTCATTGATCTGTTTAGACGCTTGATTTTAGAAACATACGGTTCATCAGTCAAATCTCGACTCCCATTACCTCCAACATCTGGGCAGTGGAACCCAATTGAACCAAATACGTTGCTGCGACTTTTGTGCCACAGGAACGATGAAACCGCGTCAAGGTTTCTCAAGAAAACATACAACTTGCCGAAGAAACTGTGAGAGACGCTATCTTTTGGTGCAGGATTGTGGACTACCAAGTGCAGAACTTGGCCATAAATTCTGTAGTTTTGGTTGCCTTGAGCCGCTGCATAGCCGTGTACAGTAATTCTTCTGAAACTTCTTATGGGGTTGAGTTTCAGTGGGGATTGGATTAGTGTTGTCTCATTCTTCTATTTTATTTTAATTAATATATATATTGTATTTGTTCCTGTTGTTTCCCAGTTGGTTGCCTCATAGAAGATCCTCATTCATTCGTTCTTTAATTATATTTCGCTAAATGCATTTTTTTAATCATTTTGTTATGTATCCAAATTTATCTATATGTAGTGGTATGTTTGCTATACGTCGAAGAGAGTGAAGTAATAAGCAACTACACGTTTATTTCGTAGGAGAGTTGCATTTCTTCTCAATTTGGATGTAAAGGTTATTGGAAAAGTTTTCTTCATTAAGCTCGATCATGCTATTCGACTACCGTGGTGAAAAAAGTAAAACCAGAAGTCTTTAGAAGAGAATCATAAGGAATTTTGGTCTGTGCCACGCCCATACATCCTTTATGATTTTTCATTCAAGATGTCTATCTATTTATGATCATCTTGTATGTTTTACTCAGATGATCACGCGTAGACCAAGCCCAGAAGGAGATGTCCGAAGACTGCATATTGTTTTTCTTATTTTTTAATTTTCTAAAAATTGAAAGATTTTAAAAAGCATTTAATAGCAATTTTTTTATTTATAAACAAGAGTCTATACAAAGGGTGTCAAAATAAGATCTGACCTATTAACCCGACACGGTTAACCTGAAACCCCGGTTTGGGTTTCAGGTTTTCGGGTTGGGGTCAGATCGGATTGGACCTGATAACTGATCTTAAAAAAACATGATCGGATTGGGTCGGATCTGGTTCGGGTAAACCCGGATTGACCTGAAAATTTTAATTTTTTTTAAAAAAATATAATTAATAAATATTGCCTATATTTTTACATATTCTATTTTTTTAAAAAATATTTATTGTATGTTTATATCATAAATTTTTATAATTTAATATTTATTTTGTATATTTTTTATTTTTTAAACAATTATTTATTTAATTTAATAAATATACTTTATTTTTCTATAATTAAACTTTTAAATTTAAATTATATATATAAAAAAGATTTTGTTATTTTGTGTTTAAATTAAAATATTATTATGATTATTTTGAATTTTATTTAATTTTAAAATTTTTTTTTTAAAAAATCGAGTTAGTCGGGTTCGTGTTCAGGTTAAGAGTTTTTGAGATGAATCGGATTCGAGTCGTAGTTGAGTTAGAGCGATTTTTAAACAATAATATACGCCAACCCAACTCGACCAATCTGACCTATCCGCATTAACTCCTAACTCAGCCTAGCTCAAACTCTGAAACAACTCGCTTCAAAAACTTCTCTAGAACCCTAGCTCCCTTCAATTACAACGATTTCGCCATTAATGGCGTCGTGCTACAGATCAATCTCAAGGCCTGGATTCAACCTTCTCAAATCCACCTTCGCGAAGCCCTGCACCAGAGCTCAATCCTTGCGCTCCCCGCCGTCCCTTTTCTCTAGGTTTTCATTTCAAACCGTACTTTAGTTATTTTTCCACGATTGATTTTGTTTCTGCATATATGTTGGATTGATATGGATTTCCTGCTAAATCTCTTATTATTATCAGAATTGGATTTTATCAAACACCACCAAGCTCGTGCTTTATGACGTGAATCATTTCAAGATTTTATCTTTTCCTATTTTATCAATGAGTTGCATGGATTTATCGTTCAATCGACGGCAGTTTATTGTAAAAAGACGAACCCTATTATTTCTATGCCCCAATCGTAGAGTGCACCTGGAATTAGTTGCAGAGCCAAGTACGTGAAGATGACAATTTTATTTGTCTTGGGATGAAAGTTGCATATTAAGAAAATTAATACCGAGATATTTATTTTAGTAGCAAATATCTGTTCTCTTTACATTTCTGAATGAGTTTTTTATTTGGATTTTAAATGCTCGGGTCATCTAAATTCAAGACTTCTTATGTCATCAAATCAAATGTAAGATCTTGCATTTCAGGCCATGGTCGCAAATGGGAGCTTTACAGTCTCTGTTACCACTCCACTCGGCTATTTCCTCGGCTAGGTTGACTTCTTGCCTGGGTGCTGACACCATTGGTTGCAGATCCTTGTCTCAGGGTATGCTCTGCAGTGCCAACCCTGGGGTTTGATAGATTTTGTATTGTTTATGTAAGAATACTTCCTAGTTTTTTCATATCTTAACAAAAATGCTGTATTCTGATCATCTGATGCTATCTTTCCAGAAGCTTTGCTTCAACAGCGGCGTTTTTAGTTGATTTTTATGCAGCAAATACAATTTTGGTGAAATTCCCAACCAAATGTGGAATTCTCGCTGAAGCTTGTTTATTAGGTGTCTTTTTTGCTGAAGTCAATAGCAATTTAGTGGGAAAATTTAATGGAATACGATGAGATCTTACTGTTTAATTTAATTTAATTTAGTAATTCGTGGAGTCAAAATGCATATTTAGCTTTCCTGAGACTTTAATCCAAGTGCCTTGTTTGATATATGTGTTGTTATTTATAGGAATGACAACGTGTAGCATGGGGCTATATTGGTTTAGCTGCAATATACTTTGGAATGTATTATTTAAGGAATGTAATGTCAATTCAGTGAGCGAACATGTAGATAGAGTTGCATGCTCTTCTTAAAACTAAACGTGTCTTTACCTTCATTTTTTGCACTTCTTAGCACAAGATTGAGCCAAAGACAATAAGTTTAAAGACTTTTACGAAGAACCGTAAACTTCAGTCATTAGATTGAGTTTACAGAATAATGATTCGAAACAGACTTTATGATATCCAGCCATTGGGATTTCTTCTCGTGTTCTACACACCACAATTGATTGAAATTTCCAGGTAGCGGCTTTATCTGTTTATCATGTGGTTGGTTTTGTTATAAATTAAGTTTCTCCTGGGCTATACCATTTGGTTAAATAAAAGTTACTTGGGGAAGATGAGTGTATTGTCCAGCTTATTCGGCTGAAACAATGTGTTTGGCTATAAGCTTGAGGTAGGAGCCCAAGTCCAAAAGATTAGTCCTTCTATGACCACTCAAAAGTCGTCGTGACGGTGCACAATTTTACCCAGCACTTGCGCGGAGCTGACACCTATGACCATCTATCACTCTATTATCACTGCACTACAACACATCGAATCCCGAAATTCTTGTAAGAGAATGCAGCGTACACCGTGTTATATTGTTGGGCACAATAGCTTATTCCTTCTCAGCGGCATCAATGGTGTAATACTGTAATTCTTATGCCATGTGAAGATGTCTATGTGGTCCCTTATCACAATGCATTCTTCTCCTCTGTCGTTACCTTTCTTTAATAGAATTATCTGTCCAAATCGCCTCAAACCTGTTGAACGTTTATCATCTTTCTTTAAAATTTGAATACGGTCATGACTTCTTCAGCTCAAATATACTCGAGGAAATTTTTAGATTTCAATTAAAAATACAAGAGCCGTTATGTTTCTTAATATGTAATCGTTTTATTCTAAATTGAAAACTCTATATCATGTCTGACAGACTAGAAGAGGCATGGGTATATAATTGATTTTATTGACTTTATGACGACTAATTGCTGCAATCAACCATTTCCTTTTCCTCTAGTACTTGTAATTTTCTTTTTGGGTTCATTTTTCATAGATTTGTCTGATGTATATGGTATTAATGCTCAACGTGTGGATTTTCGTCTTCTTGTTCCAGAGCTAGGTATCTGTGTTGCCCGATAATGGACGATGGTAATTGATGAGTGTTTATAAGCTGAAGAAGCTATTTGGTCAGATGGATCGTATCTTCTTCTTGAATCAGAGTTCTTTCTATTTGGTTTCAAGAATCAAATTCTTGACAATTTTGTATTGCAAGAATTCCTTGGTTAAACTTTGGATGGTGTGTCAATTCCTTGTATTACTTCTTGCCTTCTCGAAACGTGCTTTTCCACATATCTGGTTTGAAGCCAATACAATACTTAATGTAATTTTAAACCAGCTGCCATTAGATAATATAATGTAACCCCTAACAAAAAACTTGGTTTTTAGATAATATTTTTGTTTTGTGTGATGAGTCATGCTACATGTATAACAGTTCTTACAACACAAAAAAGTCAATTAAAAAATTTTATTTATAAAAATGTCGCTATATAATTATTGTATATATTAATGTATAATATATATTTGTTGTATCTTAAACATAATTCTTGTGTGAATTATACTATAGGGGGGACTGCAACCTAATGCAACTGTATTTTATACTCGTGTTGTGCGGACAAACTCGTATTGTGCGGCGCGTGAACGCTTGCTTCAGGCCTTTGTGGAGACAGACACTTCAGGGCGGAGAATCGGGCAGGTCTGTGGTGTATCGGGCTCTGATGGTTCGCTTGTTCGGGCTTGCATAAGATGGAACTTGTGCAAATCCTCGCTTGAGAATGATTCCTCCGATCCGTGAAATTAAAATTGGGATTTTATGGCTTAGAATAGAGATGTAGATTTGGTTGGTTTAAATTGGTTATTAATAATATGAAACTATGAAAATGTATATAATTTATGAACATTTGCTAATTAGGATAGGACGAACATTAATTATTCGGTAAATAGAAATGGTTCATGATAGTTTCATAAATTGAGTTTCATCAACAAAATACCTAAGCTAGAGTCGATCGAAATACATGCATGCTCCATATTCCAATACATTTAATTTATTTGTTTACTTTTGTAGAATGATAATATTATATCTGCGGCTGACTTTGGGATTTGAAACGCATGGAATGGTCTTTGCACCGTTAATTAATTCAATGTTTTTTACAATATCACATTATGTACGTAGTTTATATATATGTACGTTAATCTCTAATGTTTGAACACGTCACAGCGTCAGCGAAGCATGTGCATTGAAAGGCATGGCTTGGAGATTTTCGACTAAGAACTTAATCGGCGCACGTAACGAATTGGGTTCTTCAATTCACCTTATAACGCTACTCGGCCAAATTCTTATAGAATTCTTGGCCCAATAATCCAATGCGAAAAACAGAATTTATTTTCAATTTATCGCGTTATTAATTGTATGTGTACGTATTATGTGATCACTGATAAAATGTGTGAATTGTCTAGGATCGAGTCTTTGTCATTTTACAAAAAATTATAACTCATGGTAACGGTAAAACTCAAATCTTTTAAAACGTAAACAGTTCAAACGACATGTTTCGATTGTTCTACCCAATAAAAACAATTAATAGGCCCAACATATTGTTAATTACTTTCTATACTATTTATATGATATATACTATGTTATACTATACTTACTATATAATGATACGATTGGTCGTTTTAATGAATGAACAAAATTACCACCATTCAATAAAAAGTCATTATGAAAACATATTTTAATATATTCTTAAAACAACTAAATAATTTGTTAATCTTGATCAATAAATCAAATATTTGAAACAAAATAATTAGGTTAAAAAATATGCATATGTGTGAGTTAGTTACCGTGATTACATATAACAAATTTTATTTTAGCAAATATTAGACGTAGTAAGACATGGTTAAGATGGGGCATGACAACTACATGGTTAGGATGGGTCATGACAAGTTTCTCAATGAGAGCTTTAAGTATCTAGGATCTTTTTTTCCAAAGGATGGGGGTTTGATAAAGATATACTACATAGAACTAAGTAGGATAGTTGAAATGAAAGAATGTCTTGGTTGTTCTTTGTGATTGTAAAATACCTTTAAAACTTATGGAGAAGTTTTACAAAAAGATAGTAAGACTTGCTATGTTATATGGAGCGAAATATTGGGCTATGAACCGAATAAATGAACAAAAGATGAGTCGCCGAGATGATGACGTTAATGTGGATGCGCAAATATAGGAGAATGGACAATATAAGAAAATGGATCGCGCAATTAAGATGTCAGACCATGACAATAACTCACATTAACAGAGGAAGATGGAGACCAAAGAAATTTCGGTTAACAACGATAAAACTGGATAAAATTCGTTTAAAGAAAAAAAACAATGTAATTTGTATCACTGTATATATTTTTTAGACAAAAAGAAATAAAAAGAAACACATATATTAGGTCCCACTTCATTAGTGTTTGTATATATCAATATTAGGGAAGGGTGGTGGTTTAGTGGGCCTGAAAATGAAATGGGATGAAGTAACAATCTCACTCTAATAATGTGAACCAAACTGAGCCTTGAATATAAAATATATCATGTCTTTATGTTTGATTATGAATAAAAATTGAGGTCATAGTTGTCCATTTTGAGACACCAATTAGTTTTTACGAAATTATCATATCTATTAGATAAATTATGTTTTTCATATAATTTATTTTTAACTACAAATCTAATATACTTTAAAAATTCAAAAACTCACGTATTATCTCTACAAATTATATGTTTATATAATTTTATTGTCGTATCAAAATAATAATTTAAAAATATATCAAAACTTTATGAATCAATTCATCTGTTAATTATCATAATCAGGGGACGTCTAGGATTTAGGCTCGGGAGGGCTGCTTACAAAAAACAGACAAACAAGTAAGAGATAAAAAACAAATATTTTATCGGTTATATTCAAGTAAGCATCGTATGTATGTTTTTAACAAAAAAATTATGTAAATGGAATTCGAAGTTCTTTAAAATTTCCAAAGTCTTTAATGATAATATCAATACATATATTTTTAGAAATTTTTTTTTTACTAATTATCATCAATGCATCCGAGAGAAAACAATCATCCATTTTGCTTCTAGACCTAGTTTTGATGATATTTATAATTTAGAATGATTGCTTTGTACTGTAGTAGCCGTAGAAATTGAAAGAATAAATACAAGCACAATTTTTTTTATAAGTAACGACATTCATCAGGATACATAATAAGTAAATTCATAAGGAAATTGCATAATAGAGCGCATCTGCAAAGTAGAAGTTATTTGATGATAAAATTAGTCAGAGCATCCGAGTTAGGACAAAAAAACATATTTATTCGTTTCACTAGATAAAACAAAGCCAAAATGTTTTCCAAAAAAATATAACAAGATCTATATTTCAATTCAAGATTCTATATAGCACAAACCAAAATTTCTAACACACACAATTCTGAAACGATAAAAAATTAATTTAATAAATGTTGTGATTAAAATTTAAAGTAATATGATCACCCGATTTTCTCTTATCTTTTTCGTTTAATTTATTTTTTGAAAGAAAAAAGTTTCACGAAGAATTACAATTGACAAAGAATCAAGCCCCCTTTCCTCCTTTCTTTTATTTATTATTTTTTTTCATTTTTATTTTATAGTATAAAATTGATTTAAAAAAAAAAAGAAGAAGAAGAGGGGAAAAAAGGTCGAAATGAAAAAAAATTGGGAATGATGAGATTCGAACATGTCTACTGCTAAGATATATGTTTTTTTCATTTATTTAGGGGGCCATTAGTTATATAGTTATTTTCTTTTTTAAAAAATAACATATAGTAAAAAAAAAATTTTTGCTTTGGCTATATGATGGATCCATCACTGATTATAATTCATATACACAATAATAGTAATTATTTTATATATATCGCGTGTATATCATTTGTTGATGTCAATAATTAATGCTCATCTCCTTTAACATATTTTTATTGGCAAAAATTTATGTGAGACTGTTTCATGGGTCGTATTTTGTGAGACAAATATTTGAAAAATTATTACTTTTTATGCTAAGAGTATTACTTTTTATTGTGACTATCGGTAGGGTTGACCTGTCTCACAGAAAAAAATTCGTGAGACTATCTCATAAGATACCTACTCATTTTTTTTTCTCAGTTACATTTATTCTTTACCAACTTCATTTACCTTTGGTATAAATTAGGGAATTCTTTTTTTTGTTTTCTAAAGAAGATCTGAATTGGGACTTGCATATTCTTTAAAGTGTGTCTCTCACTTTATCAGAGAGCGCGTGGGCGAAATAGTTAATTTGACAAAAGGAATGAACTGGGCATAGCGTGAGAAATAAATAAGAGTAAAGATAGTATGGCGAGAAGCACGATATAAAGTCGGTCACGCGTGCGGGCCACACTTCCCAAAATCTAAAAGATGCGGGCCCACTGGGACTCCATTTTTAACTAAAGAGTATATAAACAATTTTGAAAAAAAAAAGTTATGGCATAATAAACATTTCTATTATTGTATTTTATAAACCATTTTCATTTACAATTCTATGAGCAAAAATTGGTGCAAGATGCGCTGAAACTGTAGCTGGTTTAGTCTTCTGAAACTTTGGCTTCTTAATCAGTTGAAGGAGTTTTCTCCAAGTTATTCACCAGAAAAATAGCTTGGAAAAAAAGTGGTTGATGGTAAAATTAGCCGCTATCAACGCAAAACAATCCGGTCAATCTGAAAAAAATTACCTAAGATTGGAAAACGATTTTTAACTTGGAAAATAATGGTGTGAAATATAGGAATGTTATGGAGCCACTTTGTCTGGTCTCCCATTATTCATAAACGGAAATTGTTTATTAAAATATCGAATTATTAGTGGCAGAATTTGAGGAAGACCGCCGGTGTTAAGTATATATTGAAAATATGGCATTATCGGCCTTGACATGAATAATCATTCCCAAATCAATTTTTTATCCAAATCGAAAGATATCTCGTCCTATATATATTTTATTACATTTAGTCTTGTATATTGTTTTTTTTTCAATTTTGGTCATATATGTTCTGTAAATTTCAATCTTAGTTTTATATATTCAATTTTTGATAATTTTAATTATTTTTCATCCGAAGTCATAATGTGACAATACGTCGCATTCTTGCTACATCAGGTATACATCGAAAAAATACTAAAAAATTAAGATAACGAACTAAGATTGAAATTTCATAACATAAATTATCAAAATCACAAACAGACAAATATAAATACTAAAAATATAGTTTCCTTTTTTATACGTTTAACATCACACATAAGTTTTTTTTGGAGCCAGTTGAATAATTATATATCAATGTAAAAAATTATTTAATTTCATCATATATTTTTTGGACCCATTTGTCAAATTTATTTGCGTGTATGTCAAGATTAGACAAATAGAATGGATAATTCGACGACGACAGGAGTGATAAATAGAGAGTGCAATTAATCAAATAAGATGATGATGATGTCGCCGCCCATATTTACATATCCAAGATCTGGCGCATGCGAAAACTTGTTAATTATTCTATCTTTTATCTCAAAATTTATTTTTAATTTATCCCAGTTGGCCCAAACAATCATTACTACCTCTCTTAATTAAATTTTTTTTTTTTCAAATGTATAGTCTCTAATGATCTATACTTAAATTGATTTGCGTACATTTTTTAATTCAACGCTAAATTCTTTAAAAACGAAAAAATTCATATGATATGATTGTCGTATACATGAATGGACAAATACAAATGACATAGAAAATCACTCCCATTTTGATGTGACGTGAGTTATTAGTAGACACATGTACAACGTAGGTGGGCATTGGATTTTGGAGAAGGCCAAATCTTTTAAAGTGATAAAAAGCAAAATAAAAATATTTCTTGCATATTTAACTAACGTCTCTGTTATCTTCTTAGGAATATAAGGTGGAGCCTCCTAATTTTATGTTTTATGAATACGAATGAACTGCTGTAATGGTACCGATATCAGTTAAAATTTGGTGGAGTTGTATATTAATTATTTAATTAATTAGCTTACTAAAAAAGAAGAAAGCAAAAAACAAAAGCAAAAGTAAAATCAAGCAACGCCGAAAAAAGAAGACTAGCACTATATCTGAACCCACACTATTATCAATGGTTTCCACTACCAATTTGTGTCCCCTCTGTCCCCGTTCTCTCTAAAAATACTCAAACAGAATCTTCGTCTTTCACTGCCACCGGCAAGAGGGAGTAAAACCGATATATCTATATGTGATTTGTCGTGTATATATTTATCTATGAATATGTTTGGATATTTTTAGGGTATTTGGAGGCTCTTCTGTTGAAAATTATTATTACCGTATAAAGGGAAGGGTGGTTTGTTTTGAAGAAAAAAAGATACAACGGTAAGAATGGAGGATCTGCGTTTAGTTCTTGATGCTGCGTGCTTCTGAAGCTGCAAGACGACAACTTTTTACCTTCAGACAACCACCCCAAGGATAGCTTGCGCATTTATGCACGTACGTATTTTCTACTATGTGTGTCTATATTTCTCTCTGTCCTCGTCTGTGTTTTTCTCCCTGAGGTTTCTTGAACTTGAAGAGTAGTGGAGTTTGGAGACGCTTCATACACAAGTTTCTCACAAGAAACAAAGTTTTACACGTCTTGACGACACACACAAAAATGGACTGATAAAGACACAAGCTTGAGTAATTTTGGTTTTGTGGGCTGCCACTTATTTGTTATGTTATGAGAAACTGAGGTATAAAGTTGTCAACTTGGTATAATAAGAGTTCGAGTACTCCAATATGAATATAGTTACTTTGGTTCTTGTTTTGTTATTAGAAAAATGGAGACGAGATTCATATTTTCAGGGAAGAAAGAGAGTTTTTTGAAAGAAAGAAAGTTCATTCATTTATCGAAAAGATTTCAGATTTGTTTTCACTGAATTTATGTAATCCATTTCATCAAGAAAAAAAATTAATTTAGCTATTGGTTTCTTGAAGTGTGATGATGGCGGTGACGTCAGCCAGCAAAGACAGCGGTAAAATGGGGATAGATAATGGAAAATATGTAAGGTACACACCTGAGCAGGTGGACGCTTTGGAGAGGGTGTACTATGATTGCCCTAAACCGAGTTCAATGAGACGGCAGCAGCTGATCCGGGAATATCCAATCCTCGCCAATATTGAACCCAAGCAGATCAAAGTTTGGTTTCAAAACAGAAGGTATTATGTTTTAAGTGTTAACAGTTGCAAAGATCAAGCTTAATTTATCAAGATTTATTAGATTTCATCTTATGTGGTTTTATGTGTTGAGATTGATCCTAATACCGAGATTTTATTCATATGCTCGTATAAGATGAATCATGATTCTTGATTGTTTTAGACTATTAGACCATCATGGATCTAAGGTTCTTTTGCTTGATTTGGTGCAGATGCAGAGAAAAACAGCGAAAAGAGGCGTCGCGCCTTCAAGCCGTGAACCGGAAATTGACGGCCATGAATAAGTTGTTGATGGAGGAAAACGATAGGTTGCAGAAGCAAGTTTCACATTTGGTGTATGAAAATAGTTTCTTCCGTCAGCAGACTCAAAATGTAATGGAAATCAAAATTCTCTCTCTCTCTCTGTGGCACTCTTTTTTTCTCGTCACTTTGATCTTGAACTAAACATGTCTTTGATATGTTGGATTAGGGAGTAGTTAAGGAAATGAATTAATGAGAACAAGTTAAGCTCATGCGACGATTGAATTTGTAACTTATTACTTCTTTTATTGTCTTACTCTTGATAGTCTTGAGTTTTTTTGGTGTCACAGGCAACTCTTGCCACCACTGATAATAGCTGTGAATCAGTGGTAACAAGTGGTCAGCACCACTCAACTCCTCAGGATGCAAGTCCAGCTGGGTGAGTGGAGTGTTTCTTGCTCTTTGTAGTGGTCGAGGTAGAGGGGGACAGCAGAGCAATTTCCCTCGTACTATCGTACATGTTCATATTTTTTTGTATAGTATACATATTAAAATGGTATTTAGCTTTCCCAAATACAAAGAAGGATTTCTTTTTCATTTATTGTTGTCTCCCATCATTCATTTGTGGCTCCGCTGCTTCTTTTCTCGTCCTTCAAATTGTTTTAAACTAATGAATTTTTTGTATGTTTCTAGACTTTTGTCCATTGCAGAGGAGACTTTAACAGAGTTTCTATCAAAGGCTACTGGAACTGCTGTGGAGTGGGTCCAAATGCCTGGGATGAAGGTAATACCCTGCTTTAGTATCATTACCATGTGATAGAATAATTGTTGAAAGATGTTTTTTTATTGTTAAAAGCAGAGTACGACTGCTTTTTGGTGCTTTTGCGTCTCAATCGTTCTGCACCATCAATATTTCTCATCATACTTATTTTTTCTCATATTTTCTTCTACATACACCATATCCTGTTATTCTGAAATTGCATATCCTTTTGTTCTGCAGCCTGGTCCGGATTCCATTGGAATCATTGCTATTTCTCATGGTTGCACTGGTGTAGCATCACGTGCATGTGGCCTTGTGGGTTTAGAGCCTACGAGAGTGAGTTTTGACAGAGCATGCTTTGTTGTGGCAAATTATCATTTTATGTCGCAGTTCTATCTCAATGATAATAATACTTGATATTTGATCAGGTTGCTGAAATTCTAAAAGATCGGCCGGCATGGTACCGTGATTGTCGAACTGTGGATGTCCTCAACGTCTTGTCTACTGGAAATGGTGGAACCATAGAATTGCTGTACATGCAGGTTGAATTTCATATTTTTCTTTGTTAATCATTTCTTTTCATGCATGTGGTTAGATTCGAAACCAAGTGCTTATTTTACTATTGATTCAGCTCTACGCAATAACTACTTTGGCACCAGCTCGAGACTTTTGGTTACTACGCTATACTTCTGTTATGGAGGATGGTAGCCTTGTGGTAAGTTTCTAATTACTTACATAAATTACTCAGTAATATAGAATCTAGATCATACATCCCTTCGTTGCCTCTAAATTGTCTGCATAGGTATGCGAAAGATCGCTGAACAACACTCAGAATGGTCCCAGCATGCCACCAGTGCCACCTTTTGTGAGAGCTGAAATGCTGCCGAGTGGATACCTAATAAGACCATGTGAAGGTGGAGGCTCCATTATTCATATAGTTGACCATATGGATTTAGAGGTATCTTATGTTCTCTTTTATTGAAATTCGGCATAGCCAATCAAGTTCAATTAACAGTTTGGCCTTATTATACTTGTCAGCCTTGGAGTGTACCTGAAGTGTTGCGGCCTTTGTATGAATCATCAACGTTGCTTGCACAGAGGACGACAGTTGCTGTAGGATTATATATATTTCTCTTAATAGGGACACCATATCTTTGTATTGGCGGAATTAGAGGGGGCGAGGGGCTGACAGTGGTGGTCACTCCATCCATTTAAAATTTTCCTAAATCTATATATTCTGATGTGCTATGATTTTACCCCCACAAAACGCTTTGATTTTTAGTTTTTCCCACATCTCTTGAAACTTCTGGTTCCGCTACTACTTTTTCATATTATCTTGTCTTTATGATATTTTTGATCCTGTCTTAAAGTGTGGACTGATTTATATGAAATGATGATAAAACTTTTCAGGGTTTACGCCAGTTGAGGCAGATCTCCCAAGAAGTTTCTCAGCCAAACGTGGTTGGATGGGGGAGAAGACCAGCAGCTTTGCGCGCACTTGGTCATAGATTAAGCAGGTTGCTTGCTTGCTTGCTTCTGAAACTTTTTCATCACTGAAGTCTGCTGATCGAGTTATATTAAAATTTTGTACTTGCCTTGTTATGCAGAAGCTTTAATGAGGCTGTAAATGGATTCACGGATGAGGGCTGGTCTATGATAGAAAGTGATGGCGTGGATGATGTTACCGTTCACGTGAACTCATCTCCTGGAAAATTGACTGGAACAATGCATAACTTTGCAAATGGATTTCCATCTATGAGCAGCGCAATATTGTGTGCTAAGGCATCAATGCTTTTACAGGTAAGGATGTACTGATTTAGTTTGTTTGACTTCTAACTAATGTTGGTTATTTGTGATGGATAATTGATTCTATATATATATTTTCTTGCAGAATGTTCCCCCGGCTATACTTTTGAGGTTTCTGCGGGAACATAGATCGGAGTGGGCAGATAGTGGTATTGACGCCTATTCAGCTGTTTCTGTTAAAGCTGGTCCTTGTACCTTACCCATATCCCGAGTTGGGTGTTTCGGTGGTCAGGTTATTCTTCCATTGGCTCACACTATCGAAAATGAAGAGGCAAGTACAGTCAAATCATTTTACTTTTAGTATATTTTGCTGCTGACTGCATACGCTATGGGTTATGTGCTACTTACAGATGCTACTGCTTTATTCTTCTTTTTAATCTTACTGCTTCTTTATCCTGGAAAAGCAGTTTATGGAAGTGATTAGGCTGGAAAACATGACCCAGTATCGAGATGACGTTATTATGCCTAGCGATATTTTCCTCTTGCAAGTAAGTTTTGCCTTTAAATGATTTTGAGGCACATCTCCAAGCATTGTTATATTTTGGTTACGTGTTTCAATGTGGTGATTGCTTAGGTCTGCAGTGGGGTGGACGAGAATGCCTTTGGAACCTGTGCGGAACTTGTATTTGCTCCAATAGATGCCTCTTTCTCTGATGATGCTCCCCTTCTCCCCTCCGGTTTTCGCATCATTCCCATTGATTCCAAAGTAGTAAGTTTATTCAGTTGCAATATAGAAATGGATAGGAATCGCTTTTTTTTTTTTTAAACTTCAAGCTATGGTTGTGCAACATTGGATTTATATTTGAGATTAATTTTTAAATGCATGAATGTTCGAGTTGACATTAGGCATTGAAGGATCAAATGATGTGTATAGATTATGTTATTTAGGAGTTTGAAACTGTAATACTCTGGTACCATATAAAGACTACATGGCCCGAACCTTGAGCTCAAGAGAGTTGAACCAATTATAAGTTTATGCGTTAACAATAATATCTATTTCTTGTGTTTTACGTTGGTTTCAAGTTCAAATTCTGTTTTAACCACTGTAGGATGCATCAAGCCCAAATCGAACTCTGGACCTTGCATCAACTCTCGAAGTGGGACCTGCCATAAATAGACCTCCGGGTGAACATCCTGGTCACCATGGCATTGCAAAATCTGTCATGACAATAGCATTTCAGTTTGCATTTGAACTCCATCTTCAGGAAAGTATAGCAGCAATGGCTAGACAGTACGTTCGCAGTATCATTTCATCTGTTCAAAGGGTGGCAATAGCTCTCTCTGCTTCTTGTCTCGGTTCTAATGCTAGTTTACGGATAACCCCTGGTACTCCTGAAGCACAAACTTTAGCTCGTTGGATTTGCCAAAGCTACAGGTACCACTGGCTTTCTCTTTACAATCTTTTTATCATCAGTATATTCGTTGTAATTTAGAGTTGGCCAATACTTTCTTGGACAAGAGGGACATGGAAAAATCTGAACTGCTACTACTCATTATATTCAACTAATCTGAGATACAATATTGAAAACGATAATAATCCGAATATTGAAAACGATAATAATCCCCTTTATATAATTTATTAAGTAGTTCGTAAGTCATTGGTCCTTTCTGTCTGTCGTTTATTTGCAGATATTTCATAGGTGCAGAGCTGCTCAAATCTGCTGCCACTGAAGGAAGTGAATGTGTTCTTAAAACGCTCTGGCACCATTCTGATGCCCTGATGTGCTGCTCGTTAAAGGTAATTTCGAGTATGTTTTACGTTAGAAAGCATCTGCTTGCATCCTTCGTTGGATGTAAACACATTGTGAATGCTCATTGAAAGGTCATTGATATTCTATGAGCAGGCGTTGCCAGCTTTCTCATTTGCGAATCAGGCCGGACTTGATATGCTCGAAACTACTTTAGTCGCACTTCAGGACATAACAATTGAAAAGATATTCGACGAAAATGGAAGAAAAACACTCTTTGCCGAATTTCCACAGCTCATGCAACAGGTATATATTAATATGTTCATATTTGAGCTCGATGAGCTCAAGCTCGAAAAATGAATTATGTTGGCTCGAGGTTGGTTCAACTTAGATTTTAAAAGTCAAACTTGGTTCCCTTTTTGGAACTCAATATCGAGCTTTACTAATTAAATGCCGAAACTATATCTAGAACTCTAATGAGCTCGATTATTTAATTTAACTAGAAAAGTGCACGTGCGTTGCATGTAAGCAACTAAACTGCTGAAAATATATGAATGAAAATTTGATAATATTTAAATTTCTAGTAGCATTTATCAATTGAAACAAACCAAACCACCAAAAATAAAAATCATGACCATAGACAGTATATGAATCGAAAAAAGTTATCTTATCCACATGACACATTTTTCAATATGCTTTTTGGTTGATTTTGACAACTCAACAACTCTTTGTCGTAGTTTTTATAATATGCGTATAACCATTTTGGTATACTCAACAAGTATATTATCATCTTTAACACTTATTATATTATTTAGAATACTCATCTGGGATATGACATGCTTGTAGTTTGCTTCCCTATCACGACATTTTTTCGATTTTCTACATTGTTTTTATCCGATAATCTTATATTTCCGACTATTTGTTTTTTTTAATTGTTGAATGATTTTCAGTTTATGACAATCATGAACTGTAACTCCTAAGAAATTTTTTTTTATTCGTGATAGGCTTTCCCGTGTGAGTAAAATTATGTATAACATATATATCCTTCAACAACATAACCAATGAATCTTCGAATATCGTGATATTTGTAATATCATTTTTATATATTTAATAACTATTTTGATTGAATTAAGTTCATCATTAATGATCATATTAAATTAACATAGAAAATGACTTAAAAACCCTCGTGAACACAACAAATTGTAAAATAAATGAAAGGGTAAAATAGTAAGCTCACAATTCAAACTCATATATTTATAATAGTATAGTATAGTATTAGATGGTGAATATTTTTAAAGTTATATTTTTAATTATATGAAAGCTCGTGAGAATTTGAAAAAAATAATTTGGGCTAAAGATTGGTCAGAAAATATTTTTAACATGTTCATGTTCAACCTGAATTTGAAAATTGTGGAATGCAATCAGACCTTCACTATTGTTATTTGCAGGGTTTTGTATATCTAGAAGGTGGCATTTGCTTGTCGAGTATGGGACGACCGATTTCTTACGAGAGAGCTGTAGCCTGGAAGGTGTTGAGTGATGAAGAAAATGCACAGTGCTTGTGCTTCATGTTCGTCAATTGGTCTTTTATTTGATATATCATTCATTCTCAGCATAACATTTTGGCCTTGTACTTCATCAAATTAACCAATGTCACAAGAAGTCGGTCCTATATATGATGCATTGCATGCGACTCTAACTTATCCTTAACAGGCGATGAATGAATGCACCCTTTTGTCCCATTGTCTTGCACTTGCCCATGAGATTTACTCGCCATTTATCCTTAACAGGCGATGAATGAATGCACCGTTTTTGAATTTGATTTACTGAGGTTTAGTGGGCGAGTTTTCACATGATTTTTTGAATTTATTTCAATGGCATTCACTTATCTCGTACTGGATATTAAATTCACCAGGACTGATGTGGTCGCATATTTCTCTCATTACAAGTGCAGATCTCGTGTTAGTTTACATTAAAATCTATCCTAGGAACACAACTAGAGCTCTGATTATTACAAAAGAACTAAATTTGTTCTAGGCAAGTTTGTTTTTGTGTCGATTTTCACAACTTCTCCGAGCAATATTCCTCATTGCCCATGTTAATGAGAGCTTAGGGTTATATCTAGTGGTGTCATTGAATTCTTGCACGAAATTTCTGTGAGTATTCATAGCTTCTTCAATGCCGACCGGCTTTCGGTTCAACTGTTCTTCCACTGCTTCCGAACAAAGCCCGCATACCAATTTACCCGAAAAGGAGTTTCGGATCTGCGATATGTATTCTTCTGTGCATTCTTCTTTCAGACCGCAGCACTCACATTCGGCTAAAAAGATGAGTCCATCTTCTAATTCAACAATGGCAGATTTGGCTATTTTGTTTACTTCCATTGTTGCATTGGATACCACCTTTCTGATAAATTCATGCTCATTCTGCTGTAAGAAAGATATGTTTATATAATCAACGTCAAATCTGTAAAAGGATGAATACATTATAAACTTAAAACAAGTAGCGATCAAATTCAAAGAAAATGGCCGGGATTATTTCATCATCATTTCAGACCTTTTTGAGGAAGATTTTCGACTTCAAACGTATAAGCACACGTGCTCACTCATATACATATACATACCATGAGTGAATTAAGAACCCTTGATTCCATCTTCAATTTCTGTAACTATCATCTCTCGCACAGGTATTCACGCTATAATTAAGCCCAAGTACAGAAGCACATTAATCCACTTGATGAAAATATGGTACGTGTTAGTTTAAAGAACCTTGTTAGGCATCTTATATATTAAGCATGGTTTCCGTATGAACTTCCAGTCACATGTACTTTGAACAGATAAGGTCCAAGTTTGCTTTATTGACATTGCATCATTGCTATTGTCATAATTAATTATGAAATTGCTGCATGCATGCATGCATGCAAGTAGGGCTGCTGCTGCACCGTAAAATTTGCGAGAGACAGCTATATACGTACGCTGCATATTACTAAGACTAATTATTTCATATGTAATACTAAGCGTGGGAAATGAGAATCACGTGACTCAAATTATTTATATATATTATCCAATTGGAAGAGATCTAGCCAAGGTTTCTCGTGAGTTAGGAAAAGTATTCGCTATGTTTGNTATCTTCCTTTACGCAGGTTTCAGTGGAAGTTCGGTCAGACTTCAAATAAAATCCATTAACTCACAATTAGCAAATCTTACGCACGGCTTCAAATAATAAGAAATTTCAACACAAAATTTAAAACAAGAAAAAGATTTCATGATCATTATTTAAACACAAAAAACTCATGTATGACGGATATTATATTTGAGTCACTCATGAAAAAGTATTTTTTTATATCAAAAATATTAATTTTTGTTATAAATATGAGCATAGTTAACATGTCGTCTCACAAGAGACCTACTTTTATCTAAAAGGTTTTCAAATAAATAATAATTTTCAACACAAAATTATATGTCAATTAAACCCTCTATAGTGATAATATACTATAATCCCAATGATCGATCATATAATCAAATCATAAATATAAATATCAAAATTATGTCATAAAATAAAATAAACTTAGAAAATGAATCAGAATGCATGTTTGAAAATATAAATAATAAAATTTTAAAAATGAATGTCACATGTTATGTACTAGCTAGTTTTCGGCGACATTGTTTGCGCGTGAGAATTTTCGAATATTCAACAAAAATTGGTAACTCATATAATTTCATACTCGTTAATTAATTAATTAATTAATCTTTCCGGATCATGGATATTTCAAACACAAATCGTATTTCGATTGGGCCGGACTACTTTATATTGGGCCAAAAGCTAGAGAAATAACAAATTTCTTTTGGCCCAAAAGAAACCTCCACACGACATTAAGGTTTTAACACCGGAAATTTTAACACCAGACGTTCCTTTCCGGTGTTCTTCACATCAGTCAAAGCTTTAAAAAGCTGCGTTTGAGGTAAACCCTAACATAGTATACATGTTTTCTTTTTAATTTTAATTTTAATTGCGAGATAATTTTGTTCTTCTAGCTGCGTCGCGTAAGGATAGTATCACAATTTTTTTTCCATCTGTTCGATTTGTGGTGGTTATGACTTTTTGATTGAAGTTTAGTTTAATTTTCGGTCGCTTTATGATTTTGGACTTGGTTCATGGTGATCATTTGCTTTTGGGTATTGTAAGAACGGATTTGTTTGATTGAAGTTTAACGGATATACTTGATCATTATTTACTGTATAAGGTTTTTTTTTTTTTTTTGTGTGGGTGTATTGGTCAGAATCATGTGGAACGCGGTATCCGTTTTTACGGATTAAGATTCAGTATTTGCTTAATATAAATTATATGGATTATGCCTAGTGACTAGTGTATGCCACGAAAAAAGCACTTTTTTTAGGAGCCACGAAAAAAGCTTTGAGAGAGGCTGTTGTTAGATGCAACTTTCCTTGTTTTTTTTTGTGTCTGAATGTTTATGTGTTGTTTAAGTGTATACCAGTTTCCATTGCGTACTCACGCGCATAATCATCAATTTATATCCTTGTTACCAAACATATTGACTACTGAATAATACATGTTTTAGAGACTTAGGTCAGCAACTGCTTGAAAAGAAAGTGTAAAGAAGAATAGCTTTTGTCTGATCATGGGAACTCCAGAAACGTCTCGAGAACCTTGCCCTGATCGTATCTTGGATGACATTGGTGGAGCATTCGGCATGGGTGCTGTGGGTGGTTCAGCTTTCCATTTTCTGAAGGGAATTTATAACTCCCCCAGAGGAGAGCGCCTCATCGGGGGTTCTCAAGCTGTGCGCATGAATGCACCTCGTGTTGGCGGTAGTTTTGCTGTTTGGGGGGGGGACTCTTTTCCACATTTGACTGCACAATGGTGTACATCCGCCAGAAAGAGGATCCATGGAACTATCATAGCTGGTGCAGCGACTGGAGGATTTCTGCAGGTGCGTCAGGGGTTTGGTGCTGCTTCGAGATCGGCTTTGTTTGGTGGAGTATTACTTGCTCTGATCGAGGGAGCTGGGATTATGTTGAATAAAATCATGAGTGCACCACAGAATTTTCCAGGTATGGAGGAGCCATTGCCCAATGTGGCTGGTGTTCCTGGATATCCAATGGGGCAAATTCCCAGTCAAGTTCCAGTAACTGTCGAGGGCATGGAAGCTGGATCATTATCATCTTCTTCCACACCAAGTTCATGGTTTGGAGGCCCCTTCGGTGGCAGGAAGGAAGAGCCAGTTACAAGTGATGGAAGTAAGACGGTGTTAGAGAGCTTTGATGCTCCTAGTCCACCATCTTTGAGTTTAAATAAGATCTGAAGCCAAATGAGGCAAGTGAGAAATCAATCATTTAGTATCAATGTCAAAACAAAAACACACACGTTAAGGTTGAGAAGCATTAATCTTTAGATCAAGTACATAATCTATAAATCCGCAGCTTCCAAGCTCTTGTAGAGATTAGCTTTTTGATGATGTCGGACTTCAATGTGGCCATCCATGCCATAGCTGGAAGCAATGACAAGGGAAATCGGTGATAATAAACTTCACCCATTCATTATTTTTTTTATTTTCTTTTCAAGTATCGATATGGGAATTTTATGATACGTCATTGAGCTTAGTATACGAATATCGAGTCCTCGAGGTTTCTCTATATAGCTAAATGCTCGACTGCCCTGCTCAGTAGCTTGTAAATTAGTATTACTTGTTCTACATCTATCGTTGGAAGGTTTTGCCATGGTTGTCAACCATTCATTATTGTTACGGTGTGTTAGGTTGACTATCAACACTTATTATATAATTGGCTACTTTATCAAACGAAAAATGACTACGGAAACTAATTTTGTTATCCTCTACCTATTTCATCAATAGTTATAGAAAATTTACTCAAATCGTTGCTTAATATTTATGCGAATCTCATAAACCAAGTTACCTTCTAAATTACCTATTTATGTGGGTTTTTTAAAAATCTTTTTGGGGATATATATTTTTTGGTAATATTTATTTGCAAGGGTTCGTATGAAAATATTCACTCACTCGAGGGGAAAGCTACCTACCGAATTGATAGGTAGGTAGCCCTCACTCTTGAATGTCAATGATATCATTATCATCGAAGAACTTTCTTGGTTGAAGACAAAAAACTTTGAATGGGCCTTAAATTTTTCGGCAGTGCGTGTTAGTTGTATCAACTGACACGAGCATACATACATATGAATGTATTGACCCACGATACATTTCTTATAGTCAACGATTTACGACTTTTTTGTTCAGTTCTATTCGTTATTTGCCCCCAAAAAGATAATATTTCACTTCAAAGCGGAAAATATGTTGGGCCCGATTTTATGTATAAAATAGAGCTCGAGTAGCGTAATTGAAGCCACGTGAATCTGTCATATTTTCTTGAATTCAGCCTTTATATTTCGTTCTGAAATATACTGAATTCTGTTCATACTGTGACTGTCGTGCCCACGTGCAACATTCGTACCAAACAATAATATTTATTTTTTGATAATTCTTTGTTTTATTTATTTTGTAGACCGATGGGTATCTTTTCATCTGGGATAAAAATTTTTTGGAGATTTATCTGGGATTTTTTTTTTTGGGAAGAATTTTATCTGGATAATTTTGAAAGAATTGAAGTACATCTTAAGTTTAATGATATAGTGCGTGTGTATGTATTATAATAAATTAATAAGTATCATAAAGTAAGAGAAGTTTCCACTCAGCTGTCACAAAAAATAAAAATAAAAAAATTAAAATTAGGCACGATGATGTAAAAACAAAATGGGTCTTCTAGAAAATGGGTCCAGTGGGAGAAAGTGGATCTTGCCAAATCTTAAAGAAATTGTGTTTCTTACAAGAAAATGAATTTGCCAAGAACGAACGTTCGGAATTAATACAACACAATGTTTCTATCCTGTTCGATTCTCCAATCTACGGGATATTATTTCTAAAGCCGAACAATAAAATAAATTTTCAATAAAAAGCGACCAGATCAAGATGAAACAAATAAAAGGCCTCAAAATAAGAATACTCAAATTCATTAAAATTATAAAAACATAGGTCGCCTTCTTAAAAGAATCATATTTATTTTTTCTATTTTCTTGCTTTTGACACAAATCAATATGATTTTGCTTAACTACTTTCTAGAAGAAAGTGTGTCCATTGCAAGAGGCATTGGACCCCAGTCCAAGTATATCTAAGTTGATTTCTCTTCTCTTGTCCTCTACAATAACACACANTTTTATTTATTTAGAAGAAATTAGTTATCATAAAACAATATTATCCTTTTCTTTTGCAATCCAACGCACAATTAATTTATATAAAATAGGAACAAAATTCCTTTTGTTTATAGACTATAGTTGTTAGAATGTTACTTATACTAGACAGTGATTTATAATTGAGATCAGTATTACATAACTCTTATGGTAAGTGTGGAACATCTAGAAGCTTGCCATGTATTTAGGAATAATTATAGGATATATATTCACAGATTAGGCATGTAATCTTTTCCTAGTTTTTAAGATTATCTTGTTACTTAGTTTGTTATTTTTTGATTTGGTACGACTCCTACTTTTAAGGAGATTAGGTTGTATATATATTTACTGATTTGATCAATAAGAAAGAACGTGATTATTCCTCAATCCCTTCTTTTCTACATGGTATCAGAGCCATAGCACCATCTTTACATCATGGCCACTTCACCTTTACCAGTCATCCCTACTTCTTCAGCGACAGACTCATTTACCAGCTTCATCACACATCACTTGCTAAATGGCCAAAACTACTTAGCATGGTCCAGATCAGTTTTGATGTTT
>NW_027358156.1:0-2251 GCF_012295235.1 Primulina huaijiensis | reverse complement strand
CT
The DNA here is from genome assembly GCF_012295235.1 of Primulina huaijiensis. Classification (NCBI taxonomy): domain Eukaryota; kingdom Viridiplantae; phylum Streptophyta; class Magnoliopsida; order Lamiales; family Gesneriaceae; genus Primulina; species Primulina huaijiensis. The sequence goes on along the minus strand of NW_027358156.1, from coordinate 2,249 downwards.
TAAATTTGTTGAGTTATTTTACGCATTAGTTTAATTTTATCTTTTCAGTTAGATAAGTGAGGTCGGACTGGAGTTGGAGTATTGAAGATAAAATTTAATGATAAGAAAACATTCCTAGAATTTATTTAAGATAAATAATAATTTATTTTAATGTAAAAGAAAGTTTAAGAATTTAATTAATTAATTAGAGATGAGTAGTAAATAAATTTTTTTATGTCCAATAATTTAATTAAAAGCCGAAAATAAAATATGTGACCAATTGAGATAAGTTAATCTAGGCTTATTTTATTTAAGAAATTGTAACTTAACATGTTAGTGAATTTAAATTAAAAATTAGCCATGCATGCAAGATAATCACTATCCTAAATTAATTATTTAATTCACTAAAATACTTAATTGGTAGATAAAACTTTAAAACACAAGATTTAAGCAATATTCTCACCCCATTTTAATAGAATTTTCTGCCACCCCACTTCAAAAGATTTAAAAGTTTGACAACTCATTTTCTTTGATTCTTTTCCTTATCCATTCTTGGTAGATTAATCCCTTCAAGTTAATTCACCAATAATTAATAATTAAGCAATTTTCCTACCCTATTTTGAAGGATAATTTCGGCCACCTCCTTAGTAGGTTTGATATAAGTTTTTAAACTCTACATTTTTTTGATATCTTTCCTTATCCCTTCATGGTAGAATAATTCCTTCATTTTATATCTCCACTAATTAATAATTAAGAAATATCCTTACCCTTATTTGATAAGTAAAAATCGGCCACCCTATCCCATTAAATCATCCCTCAATCCCACCATATCATATCATTTCCTTATCACCCAAACTCTAGGATAGAAAAGTTTGTATCTTGCCATTCAAATCTCCAATTATCTTGCAACTTCCTCGTTCATTTCCTAGCCTTCCCTCTCCACCATTCAACCAAAATTTAAAAGCAAAAACCTCTCAAANTTGGCTTGTTTTTGTTGGTTCAGGGTTTGGCTAGGTTCCTGGCGCTCAACGCTGCATCTAAGCACGTACTAGAGAGGGTTAGGATCATGTTGGTTTGTTGGTTTCAGCCCCATGCACTCAGGAATTAAGGCTTGACAGCAACTCTCCATAGTTGCGAGTTTGAGTATCGAAATTTCAGTTTTGTTGTTTAAGGTGAGGTTTGAATCTTGGCTGGCTTTCGGGCCTGTAACCATGGTTTGAAACCTTTCTTATCATGTCTAGGACATGACCAAGATGACCTTTCATGGTTTGGTTCATGGTCCCATCGGATTTTAAAATAAACAACCCAAGTGTCCCTTCGGTTTTAAAATTCTTGTTTTTGTTGAGTGTGTTGAGTTTCGGTTTTGGGGTGTTAGGTGGGTTGTGGTTGGCTTCTAGCCCTTAGCCATGACTCATACAACACCTTAGCATTTCTAGCATGGACCATGGTTAACCTCATAACCATTAGATCCTTCATTTGACAGCAAAACAAGCAACACCCCCACGCGTGCCATGTGTGTTCTCGGGTGGAGCTTGGGATTGTCTTGGGTGTTTGCTTGGATTTTGGCTGGCCTAGGGCCCTTAGCCATGGTTCAAGCCACACCTTAGGATGTTGGTAAGAGGCTCTAGTAGGTGGTTCAAGCCCTAATGGCCAATAGTCTCACAAACGAAGAACGGAAGCACGGCCGCCGCTACTGTAATTTTCTGGACAGCAACTGTGTCTTCGGTTCAGAGGTGTGTTTCGAGTTCTTGGTTGGATTTTAGCCTATGGCCTTGGACTGAACAGTACCTTATTGAGTTAGGAAGGTCATGTTTTTGGCCGTCATTATTTGTTTAAGTTTAGAAGTCGTACGAGAATTTACGGTGCAATGTGCCAAAGTGACTCTCGAAAGAGCGTTTCATGTTTTGGCCTCCATTCACCAAATTTCGTGAGTTTCAATTTTTAGGAGCGTCATTTCATCATGTTAGGCGTATTTTGACCATGATTAAATGATGGTTCAGATTGGTACGGAGTCATGGTTAGAAATTAAGTTGTTGGTCTAGTTGTCCCCGTGTTTGGGTTCAATGACTAAGTTATTTTCAAGGGAAAAATCATTTGCATATTTTCATGTTAGAATTAGGTCGCAGCGAGCCTGAGAACGATCCAACCCATTCGGTAAAATAAAACAGAATATTTAATTATATTACGTGCATAAAAATATAAAATATTCATTTTTGTGATTTATACGATATTGCTTGTGGCCACCTCACTATCATGGAATTGCAGCTTAT
>NW_027358155.1:0-453 GCF_012295235.1 Primulina huaijiensis | reverse complement strand
ACTTTGATTTTGTGCATTAGATTACTTTGACCAAATTAAAAAATATATATTTCGAATCGTTTTGTTAATATTTCAACACTTTATACACATAAATAAAGGGAATACTATTAGGGCAGGTCTTTCATCAAAAAGTATGTGGGAAATAGAATTTTCAGTTACCTTCCATTAAATGTTCGGAAATAATGCTATTTATGATGTCAGTATAATTATTAAAAAAAAACAATAAGGACTTAAGTAATTAATCTAATCTCTTTCGATAAATCTTGTGTATTTCAAAATAATTCATATTGTGTTAAAAAAATAGATTTAAAATTTTAAATTAAAATATACGGAAAAGAATGAAATTTAAACCTCCATCCGAGTAAATAAGATATAAAGTTTTGTTTTGTTTTGTTTTTTTAAAAAAATTAAGTTAATTCATTATCCAAATTCCAATGTACCAAATTTCTAATT
>NW_027358154.1:0-1454 GCF_012295235.1 Primulina huaijiensis | reverse complement strand
AGACTCATCTTTATGATAATTTGTACCTGCAGTATTTGCTTCGACCCCTTTCCTCAAGGTCCGAAAGCGAGTGGTCAGAAATCTCGCAAGATTTATGTTGGCAACCTTTCTGTTGATATCAGAGAATCGTAGGTTGAAGACGTATTTTACGAGGCCTGATTAAGCATTGAAATTCTCTATTCTCTGCTTATGTGTGGGTGCAATTACTCTATGGCTTCGTTCGGTATGTTTCATCCAGGTTTACTTAATCATTTTCATCCTCCGAGATTCTAATTTCACGTGCCGGTTCTTTTGTTTATTGGTATCATCAACTTGCGTCACTAACTTTATGTTTTAAATTCTGCAGTTAATGATGGGTTGATCAAACTTTTTGAGAGCCTTTCTACGTCTGATAGTTTCATCCACTACGTATTAAAATGAAGAAATTGAGGCACACGACTTTTTCTTCTTTTTGAGTTTATGCAACCTTTCTTTCAAACGAAGATAAGTGATTTTTCTCTGCCTTCTTTTTATCGCTTCAATATTGATGGTGAAATAAAGTTAGATAGTTAAAAATCCTAGAACCAAGTCATCTAAACTTTGGCGTGAGAACTTGATTATTGCAAATTAGTTCTCCTAATAGTTTTCATCCCGATGGATTTTTTGACGTTAGGAGAACTATTTTGTTTAGCAAGATTCTCATCCCGCCATTGATTTTGTGAAGTAATTTGTTAAAAACTCATATTAAAACATTATAAATTATTTTGAGACTCATTTTTATGATTAATTTGTACCTACAGTATTCTCTTCTGTGTCTTTCCTCAAGGACCGAAAGCGAGTGGTCAGCAATCTCGCTTGATTTATGTTGGCAACCTTTCTGTTGATATCAGAGAATCGGAGGTTGAAGTCGTATTTTACAAGGCCTGATTAAGCTTTGCAATTCTCCTTTCTCTGCTTCTGTGTGGGTGCAATTACTCAATGGCTTCGTCGTTCTGTTTTATCCAGGTTTACTTTATCATTTTCATCCTCCGAGATTCTAATTTTACGTGCCGGTTCTTTTGTTTATTGGTATCATCAACTTGCGTCACTAACTTTATGTTTTAAATTCTGCAGTTAATGATGGGTTGATCAAACTTTTTGAGAGCCTTTCTACGTCTGATAGTTTCATCCACTACGTATAAAAATGAAGAAATTGAGGCACACACGACTCTTTCTTCTCTTGGGGATTATGCGACCTTTCTTTCAAACGAAGATAAGTGATTTTTTTTCTGCCTTCTTTTTATCGCTTCAATATTGATGGTGAAATAAAGTTAGATAGTTAAAAATCATAGACCCAAGTCATCTAAACTTTGGCGTGAGAACTCGATTTTTGCAAATTAGTTCTCCTAATAGTTTTCATCCCGAGGGATTTTTTGACGTTAGGAGAACTTTTTTGTTTAGCAAGATTCTCATCCCGTCATTGATTTTGTTAAGTA
>NW_027358153.1:0-522 GCF_012295235.1 Primulina huaijiensis | reverse complement strand
GCACCTTTGCATGCGCGTGAGGTGTTTGGCTTTGATTGCTGTCTCATGTCCTTCCAGTGGCCATTTGATTGACCATGGCACGATCTAGACATCTAGGGGCATGGTATGAACCATGGCTAAGGGCCATAGGCCAACCAAGATCCACACCATTCCACAAAATTGAAACAACACATGCTGTCAAAAACGAAGGGGCCGAGAGGGGAGGGGCTGTTCTTGCATTTTATTTAAAAACTGATGCACCATGGATCAAGCCACCAAAAGGGCGACTTAGTCACGTCTTAGACACGCTAGGGGAGTGATCTAACCATGGCTATATGCCTTGTGGCACCCCAGATCAGATCCATCCCCTTGACAGCACACAACAGATTTTTTTTCGAAAACTAAAAGGGCCAAGATTGAAGAGTTGCTGTCAAATTCGAAATCTATCATGCATGTGGCTTGTTTGAATGGACCATCATGGTCTTGATACACCCTAGAATGTGTCTAGATGTAGCCTAGTGAGCCTGGAGTCGAGCCATCCAC
>NW_027358152.1:0-487 GCF_012295235.1 Primulina huaijiensis | reverse complement strand
ATATGGAAAGTTATGCTTATAGGGGTAAAACGGTCATTTTACACCAAAAATTGTTAGATGTCCTGGCAGTGCCTTGAATGCTGTAAATAATGTTAATATGTTTATTTTAAATGTTTATAAAATTATATGATGAAACATTAATACTAAAAGACATGTTGCATACTTGGTTTAAAAGAAAATTGATTTATATATGCTTAAATTTTTATAAGTAATGGAAATATGAAAATTTTGGAGAAGGTGAAGTGATTGTGACTAATACAATGATACGATGATTATGATGATACGATGATATGTAAGGTTGAGGATCAGTTGACGGGTGAGAGTATCGATGATTTTCCCACCGCCCAGTACTGTTGTTACACGTAGATGGATCCATCGACATTCAGCTTATACGAAAGTCACAATTAACGATCCAAATTCAATAAAAGAAAAACATATACGCATATGATGAAAAGGAAAATGTATATGATGAAAGGAAAAATGTTTA
>NW_027358151.1:0-307 GCF_012295235.1 Primulina huaijiensis | reverse complement strand
GTGGGCCCCATCCACATTTATTAAAATCTCACCTAACAATTCTCCAACTTGAAGACTTGATTTCAATCACGTTTTCACATCATCATTGCAGCTCATATCTCCACATTTATTCTTGCAGTCCAACTGAAGTTGAACACAACTTCAGTTTGTCAATGGTTACCGTCTTCGTGAGCATATCGGCTGAATTTTTACTTCCAGGAATCTTCTCCAACATCAAGACTCCATCTTCCAGCACTGATCTGATGAAATGGTACTTAACCTTTATATGCTTTGTCCTAGCATGATAAACAGGATTTTTGCTAAATGA
>NW_027358150.1:0-299 GCF_012295235.1 Primulina huaijiensis | reverse complement strand
CACACACACACCTACACACACACTTACACGTTAATCACACAAAACTCGCACACAATTCCTTACTATCTATTTCAGATTTTGAGAGAAAAATATTAGGGTTCTTAGAGCAAGAGTGCAGCCGCCCCTCTCTGAATATTTCCAACGAGTTCCGTTGATTTTTCTTCAAGAAAAATAGTGCCACGTTCATCCCGGATCAGGCCTCGCACCGTTTCCGCTTCGTTATCGCCGTATCGTGAGTTTTAAACACCAAAAGTCATGTATATTCTGTTTTTCCTGCGTCGATCTAGTCATAATATGTG
>NW_027358149.1:0-2278 GCF_012295235.1 Primulina huaijiensis | reverse complement strand
TCATGAGTTCCTTTCATATTTAATACATAACAATGGGATATGGTGTTATGTTTTCATAAATAAACATACTAACAATGTACATATAGCAATAGAAAATGAGAAGCATTTGAAATTCATAATATTACTCATGTATTACTTCAAGAACATGCCAACTTACTGTCCAAGCTTAAGAACACTGGTTTGAGATGGTGTTTCTCGCTCCTATACTGTCAAATATACCAATAATTCAGTCACTATTGTATAAACTAGATGAAAATCATTCCTCTACATGTAGAACAACTAAAAGAGAAGAAAAATTACACCTCTATGATGTTCTTGTGATGGAGAACTAAGATCTATCTTCAAAATGATGAAGGAAAGGAAGAAGGGAGCTTTGGGAGGAAGTTTTCTTGATTTCTTTCGTGTTTTGCTGAAGAAGAGATGAAAGAAGCTGATGGAAATGTTCAGAACTTCGAAACTTATCATCTTATATATAAGGCGACGCTCGGGCGGTCATAAATTACCGCTCGAGCGTGGAACTTTCTGTCCGAACCAAAATTCCAGAACAAGTGGCGCTCGGGCGGTCATTTATTACAGCTCGGGCACTGCTCTACGCACAGTCACCTCAAAGATCGCTCCAGAAACGGCTCTTCTGTTCATAATCTGAAAAAGTGGTAAACATGAAAGTTGTAGCCCTATGTCTTGGCTTGAATCTACAATTAATTGCAGGTCATTTGGAGGTANTGGTTATGGCCTCACTCAATTTGGATCAATATTCAAATCATTATGCTAAAACACGTAAAAACTACCACAATTTCATCTCATTTCCTATCAACTTCATAACACTACTTCTACCTACACATCTTACTATAACTATTTAGACATATTTTCATTTTCAATACACCATGAACAATATAAAAGTCATGTTCAATCTCAATATTGATACCTCAATCAATATGTAAAATATAATGAGCTAAATAACTATCTATAATGACATAAACGTATTACTAATCATTTGTACGAGTAACCGGGCATTACAATTAGTCTAGGTACAAGGTAGAAATATTGCTTATTTAATAATTTTGGTGATTAAAAAGAAGGGATTATCATACCAAGAAAAAGATTAAGGAAATGAATCAAGATGGTGAGTTGTCAAATAATTTTTTTTTTAAATATATAAGGGAGGTGGCCGTTTTTCTTTTCAAAAATGAGGATAGGAATATTGCTTAATTATTAATTAGTGGGGATTTAAAATGAAAGAATCATTCTACCATGAAGGGATAAAGAAAGATATCAAAAATGGAGAGTTGACAAATCAAAAAATTAAATCTTAAAGAAAGTGGCCGAGAATTGCTTATTAAAATGGGGTGGAAAATATTGCTAAATATTGTATTTTAATCTTTAAAGTTTTATCTACCCATTAAGTATTTTAGTGAATTAAATAATTAATCTAGGATAGTAATTATCTTGCATGCATAGCTATTTTTTAAATTAAATTTACTAACATGTTAAGTTACAATTTCTTAAATAAAATAAGCCTAGATTAACTTATCTCAATTGGTCACATATTTTAATTTAGGCTTTTAATTAAATTATTGGACATAAAAGAATTTATTTACTACATATCTCTAATTAATTAATTTAATTCTTAAACATTCTTTTACATTAAAATAAATCATCCTTTATCTTGAATAAATTCTAGGAATATTTTCTTATCATTAAATTTTATCTTAATACTCCAACTCCAGTCCGACCTCACTTACTTAACTGAAAGGATAAAAACTAAAATACTGCGTAAAATAAATAATAATAACTCAACCAATTTTAAAAGAATGAATTTAAATCCTCATGCATAAAATCATTTGAATTTAAATAATAGTAATTATGCATGGCTTATACATTGTCTGATTTAACGGGTTCTACAGTTTAACTCCTCTTAAAAATTCATAATCAAATGCGGAAAAACACGCGAGCCTCGGGTCATGTCACCGCACCAGAGCTGCCTACTCAGAGTTCAGCACCTCCAGTATCCTCAACAGCAAACTCACCTGCATCACACACGTCTAGTGAGTCTAAAAACTCAACACACCTATACCAGGAATAACAAGTACATATACGTAGCACGCAACAGTGAAAAATAGCATAATCAATGTGCATTTCATGACTGCATTAAAAATTGTATGCGTAATCGTGACCTGTCCAAACATGGTAATAATCATAGCATGTATCATCGTATCAACATATACATGTTAATTTTCTTAATTTGAATTCCATTCATTAGCTGTGACTTTCGTATCAT
>NW_027358148.1:0-18616 GCF_012295235.1 Primulina huaijiensis | reverse complement strand
TTTCCGAGTTGGATTAGAATTGATTGTTCTTTTTTTAGCATTCAAAAACTTAAAATAATAATTTTTTTTTTAAAAAAAGTTGATATGTTTCTATGTTTATATATATGTTTTTGATTTTGGTGGGAAATTAATTTACTTGAAAACAACTTAATATAAAAAAATAAAACAAATCAAATTTTTTTACAAGTTTTATGTATGTAACCACCTAATTAGCGTTTTTCGACGAAAATCGAACATTCTGATAGTAGATTAATCAAATTAATCGAAATTTAAAAATAATTGCATCAAAACCAAAATTTGAAACGCCAGTGAGCTTAAAAAAACAAGTTACTGGAAAAAAGGGAAAAAAAACATTTTCCCTTTTTGAAATATTGTCCTAAATCATATTGAAATCGATTATTACAATGTATTTTTAAATAGTTATAACATTAAGCATTTCAATATAAAATATTATATTTACTATCAAACAACGCAAATATATATAATGTGGTACAGGTAATCAATATTTATTTAATACAATAAAGAGGACTTGGTGAAGACTTGTCAGTTTTGCTTTATTATTCTTTTAATATAATATGAACATTATAAGACTTTTAAGATTAAAAAAAAGAGAAGATAATTGCTAGAAAGACGCAATAAATTTTAAGCATCAAAGAAAACAAATTCATGTACAGTAGGTTGGAATTATGTATTTAAAATAACACAAAAATTATTGTGAGACGATTTTATGATTCAATTTTATAAGATGTATTTTCTATTTGGATCACTCATAAGAAAAGATTAATTTTTATGTCAAAAATAATAATTCTTTTTTGTAAATATGAACAAAATTAATCGTCTCACATCATCAGATCTACAATTAAAATAAACTCGACGATGATATATTTTCATGTGAAGCTGAAAACAAAAAATTATGTTTTCATAAATTTTTTCGTTAAAAAAAGATATTGACTCTATTTCAGATTTTTGGATAAAATATGTAAAACAAATATAGAAGTTTTGTTATGATTTTTCAACTTCTCGATAGTATTTATCATTTTTTGGGATTTTCATTGTGCCCCTTAATTCATCAGAAAATTATCTCAGACTGTTCAAAATTTAAAATACACAAATCAACATCAAACAGTAGGAAACTCCATGACCATAATCGAACAAAGTGCGTGTGGAGCCTTGATTAAAAAACATTAATAAAAAAATAACATTTTCAACAAGTCGTCTTTAGATCTCAATCTGTACTGCTTTCATTTCACTTTTTTCCATCTGAAAATCTTGAGCTTTGAAATATGGCAGAAGCACTTGTTTCGGCGCTTATGCAAACAGTAATTGGAAACTTGAACAAAGCATCGCAGCGAGGTGTTGGGCTCCTTTGGGGCTTGGAGGATGATCTCAGGAGACTTGAAAGTGTATTTAGCACAATCCAACTTGTGATCCAAGATGCTGAAGTCCAGCAAAGAAACAATTTGGTGCTGCAGAATTGGTTGCTAAAGCTCAAGGATGTTGCCTATGATGCTGAGGACGTACTGGAAAAGATCGCTAACAAGGGCCTCAGACGGAGATTTAATTCCGAAAGAGGTAAGCACTTACATCTAACTTCGTTTTTCTCGAAAAGAAACCCGTTGTTATTTCGTGTTGAAATAGCAAGAAAAGTGAGAGATATAAGGGGAAGATTAAATGATATAGCGGATGAGAGACATAAGTTCGAGTTGAGGGAGGGTGTTATGAACAATCAAGTTGGAGTTGTAGAGAGCCGACAGACCAGTTCATTGGTGAACGAATCGGAGATTTTCGGAAGAGACGAGGAGAGGGAAACGCTAGTCCAGAAACTGCTCCATGACATGGCTGATCAAGATGATCTTTCTGTCTGTGCTATGTGGGGAATGGGAGGAATCGGTAAAACGACACTTGCCCAACTGGTCTATAATGATGAAAGGGTGGAGAAGCATTTTGAATCGCGAATCTGGGTTTGTGTCTCGGAAGATTTCAGCTTGCAGAGGCTGGTTAAAGCAATTTTAGAATCTGTACAAGGAGGTGGATGTAGTGTCACAGAGTTGGATCCATTGCTGCGTCTTCTTCAAGAAAAGTTGAGGGGAAAGAAGTTTTTACTAGTTCTGGACGATGTTTGGAATGAAGACCAAAGTCTGTGGGATCCTCTTAAAGAAGCGTTAAGATGTGGGTCAAAAGGCAGTGGGGTAATGGTAACAACTCGAAATGAAAAAATTTCTCGAATGATGGCTACAGCTGAAATCATGTCACATCGAATTGGCTATTTATCATACGTCGATTCATGGTCTTTATTCAAGAGAAGAGCATTTGCATGTAGAACAGAAGACGAAAACCTAGTCGGAATTGGTGAGGAGATAGTGAAGAAATGTGGCGGTGTGCCTTTGGCTATAAAGGCTGTAGGGAGCTTGATGCGATTTAAAAGCCACGAAAGCGAATGGTTGGCAGTTAAAGAAAGTGAAACATGGAATCTACCGGATCATGGAAACGACATCTTTCCTGTATTGATGTTGAGTTATGACAATTTATCTCCACAAATGAGGCAATGTTTCTCGTATTGTTGCATTTTTCCCAAGGATCATTGGATGGATAGGGACGAGCTAATACAACTATGGATGGCAAACGGCTTCCTTCACGAAGAAGGCCAAAAAAACTTGTATCTCATCGGCCGATCGATCTTTGAAGAACTGGTTCGGAGATCATTTTTGCAAGATGCCGAGAAACACCAGATAGGGAAAATGAGATGTAAAATGCATGATTTAATGCATGATTTGGCAGAATCGGTCATGAGACGAGAAACTTATAGGATGGTGGATTTCAATGTGCAGAAAATTCCACCTAGAGTTCGTCACTTGTCATGTGATTTGTCACTTCAGATGATTAAAGAGAAAAGGGATAAGCTCCGACTACTGAGCGTGGATACTGTGCACTCACTTATTCACATGAATCTTTATGCTGATGATGTTAAACACAGAGGATATTTGTTATCCTTTATCTCAAACCAACAACATTTAAGAGTGTTGGAATTTTGCGGGATAATGAATTTTCGGAATTTTGTTGACAAATGGGAACATCTTTGAGCTCAGGACGCTGCCTGAATCCTTTACTCGTCTCCACAACCTTCAGACCTTGAAACTTACATCTACACACGATCTTCGCAAGTTGCCTGAAGGTTTGAAACACATGAAAAATCTTTGGTTTGTGGAAATTGATTTGCCTGATTCACTTATCTGCACGCCACCTGGACTTGGAGAATTAACTTCCCTGCAAAGACTAAGCATTTTCATCGTGGGTGAAGACTCGGAACACCAAATCAGCCAGCTGAAGGAGTTAAATCTTGGAGGGGAGTTGAGCATAAGAGGACTTGAAAATGTGAGAAACCTAGAAGACGTCAAAGCCGCCAACATGATTACGAAGCGGAACCTGGCATCTTTGAATTTATCTTGGGCAAGTGGAGCAAACAAGATCTCCATGGAACATTTCGAAGCGACTCTAGAGAATATCCAACCACATCATAATCTAGAGCAGATCTGCATTTCGTCATATCAAGGTTCGAGGTTCCCAAATTGGATGTCTGCTCCAGCGTTTATTAATCTAAGTGAAATCACTTTGGAAAGATGTGAAAAATGTGAACACCTTCCACCCCTCGGGAAACTTCCAGCTCTGAAGATTCTTAAACTTTTTAGATTGGATTCCGTAAGAAGACTGGGTACTGAATGGTGTGGCGATGGAAAAAGTTCATTTGTTGCATTGACACAGCTCCGGTTATTGGAAATGCTGGACTTGGAGGAATGGATTATACCAAAGTCACATGAGAGTTTTCTTCGCTTACAATATCTAGAGATAAAGAGATGCCCCAAATTGATCAGACTGCCTTTTCTACCAGTTCTTAAAGATTTCCATGTACACACCAACCCAGCAATCCTTGGATCCATGATTGCTACTTCAATCGAATCACTTCGCTTAATGGATGATGCTGATGAACTTAGTCTCCTTCCAGGAGGTTTAGTGAGCGCTCAAAAGAATCTAAAGAAATTGGAAATCAAAGAGTGTCCTAATCTCAGGAGTCTATCAATCATGTTGGATGGACTATATGGTCTGAAGAAGTTGAGTTTTCTTTTCTGCAGAAAACTTGAATATCCACCGGAAGGACTCAAGTTTCTCAATTCTCTGGAGGAAATTTTATTCTATCGCTGCGATAGCCTTAGATTATTTCCGGCAGCTATTTTGGAAAATATGCCTTCCCTGAGATCCTTAAGGTTTGAACATTGCGAGAAAGTGGATCCATTATCTGGGCCGCTACAAGGAGTGGTCAGTAGCCTCCATGAATTGGTGATAATTAATTGTCCAGAGCTCGAATGTTTGCCAGAGTGCATTCAACAATTGAGTGCCCTTAGAAAATTTATTATTTGGGGTTGTCTTAAGTTGACGTCATTGCCAGATGGCATCGGGAATCTAAAATCACTATCGGTACTTGGGATAAGATATTGCAGTCCAATTTTAAAGAAGAGATGCGAGAGATCAAAGGGTGAGGATTGGCCTAAAATCTCACATATTCCCCAAATGTACCTTGAAGTCTCATTTTAGCGAAGAGAGGAGTCCTTGGCATGTATCGGTGCAGTCCGTATTTACTGAAGAGATCAAAGCACATATGATATTTGTCTGCTTTAATGTTTTCGAACTTTAATTATCAATGATGATGCATGTATCCCATAACTATCATTAATGGAACAAAGCATAATTAGTGATTTTAAAAAGTTATAACATTAAATATAAATTATTCTAATCTCATTATAAAAGCAATTACATAATATTTGGTATTTCCATTAAAAATATGAGTATTTCCAATGGTGGTTGATATTTATGCTCTTTCGATATTTGTTAAGCATTAGAAATTTTGTGTAATCAAATTGACAAAGATACATTTAGGTGTGCTCATTGATCAGTTTGGTTTTCGGTTTTTTATTTCGATTTTAGAAATATATAATTTGATATCCGAAAATTTCTGTTTTGATATAATTATTTAAATTAATAATGTAAATATATTTACAATTAGTAAAACATTTAGATATAAAATTTTAATTAAATAAATAAAAATCAACTAAATATTATTTAGAACGATTCCTCGTTCGCTAAAGATCGTCTCAAAAAATATATAATATACATAAAATTATTAATTTAATGAAATTTCGATTTTTTCAGTCGGTTCGATTTTGATATATATAATTCAAAACCGAATCAATAAACTTTGGTTTTAACATTTATATCCGAATTAAAAAATTAGTATTTCGGTTCGGTGTTTAGTTTTTCCGATTTAGATTTTCAGTTTTATCCGAAATTTGAACACACTTGCATGCATTACTTCCGCACGGGTAATTTAGAAGGAATAAGCTATATACTAAATTTCAAGGGAGAGTGCATGAGGTAACGTGACAATTTAGTGGTTCCGATTGGAGATGCAGCCAATTACAATGCTTGATGAAGAATGAATTTTGGATTACTTAAGGTGGCAATGAGCGAAAGGCTTAGAACGAAAATTTCCTCTAGAAAATAATTATATTTACATAGATTAACATGAAAAATACATTGGATAAATCATGTACAATGCATACATTTTCGTAAGCTAATTTATTTTCTTAATATACAAAATATGAGAATCGAAATTTAGGCACCAGTAAATTAAAATTGTGATGTTCGCCGAGTCATCAACACAAATACATAATCAAACACTGCGGATACTTGTTGTATAGCCGTAACATATCATTTAATTTTTATGACACAAAATCCATCCTTTCATTTTTCAATTTTATTTAGAGTTTACATATGAAACTTGTGCTCATTCTCTTCTTAATTCTTTTATAAATTGAGTCCATATATATCGAATCCAAATATAAGATACGTTTCCCCTTTTTTTTAAAAAAATTGATCGGAGGATTTATACTTCACGAGTCTCAAATTCGAGATCCCTATGTTATAAAGTGCCTAATTTTTTCATGATTTCGATCAAAAATAGGCAAAACTTCTGTGATATAAAAAACCCATATATCTCTTCAAATTGGTTTGGATGATTTGTTGAAGCTGATAATATTTTTCCACGATATTTGATCAAATTATGCCAGTATATAAACCTTTCGACTCCGGTTTATATAGACCAAAATATAAAATTATTAATTATGGTATTATGTACTCGTATGATTGAATATTTATCATTTCATCAAAAAAATATGGTTGATGCTAACAATATAATTTCATTATTTAGCAGTACAACGAATCAAACGTCGTGTATCGGTTACTCTCATAACAAAGATAATTATTACTCTCATCTATACTTTTGCTTATAGTATTGAATATTTATTTCAAACGTCATGTACCAAATACAATTTTTTCCCTTGTAATACAAACTCTTGAATTAGTTAAAAAATAATAATACAAATTGTTTTTAAAATGTATTTCCAAATTTCCAATATATGTTGCGGATCTAGACCAGTTAATTGTACAAGATCGATCAATCATTCTCGCGTGGCAAAGTCTAAATTTATATTTGACCAATTAGTCCAGACGGTGCCGTACTAATCATATTTTTTCAAATTTTATAGTTATAATATTTAATTGTCCAATAAAAAAATAATAACTTGATTGATTGTTACAATTTTTTTAATGGCACGAACAGGAAGAAAAAGGTACTTTCGGAAACATGATTAAAAACTTGACAAATGGTAGTTTTATCATTTAGATAGAGCAATAATCTTATAGAAATGGTAACTTCGTTTTATTTTTTGAAAAAGAAAACTAATTTGGGTCAATATAGGGCAATTATCTTTACATCCCATTTGCGAGCTCTCTCTCTTAAAACTTACATATGAATGAATCTTGCATCCGATATCTTCGATTGTTATATAATTTAAAAAATATGTTTTGTGCCCGTCGTCAATATTGGTTATGACTTTCGGTAAAATTGAAAATTAAGCGAGGAGCTTATAGTTGGTATAATAGCCATGTTTGAGTGCTTGATTTTCATTAATTTTAGATCACGCAAGAGAGAAGATTGTTGAGAACAATAACATGCCTGCAACGAAAGCTATTGATGATGCCCCGGGACGTCCCGGGTCATGGATAAGCCCTGGGACTTCCTGGGCCATGGAGCATACTCATGAATAGTGCACGGGTCAGGATGAGATGCTCTCAGGCCGGTAGCATGACAAGATGAGTTAATGACCCGAGTCATATAACTGCTCGGGACGAGGAGAGCACAACTTAGAGAAATCAGTAGGCCAAGTCATTGGACTACTCGGGACATGTTTTGCCCAAGACGTGGAATGCCCGAGCTCCTCTATAATTGCCCGAGAAGCCTTCTGCTCGGTCACCTCAATATGAGTAAAGCATTTAATGGCGTCAACTTGATAAAGCATGCACAGCCGACCTACCTCTGACAATAACATAAATGGTTCACAAAATTAAATGGGCTGGATATGACTAGTATATGATGTGACATGTCAGAATATAGTGTATAATCAGCCACCCTATTATCATTAATGATCAGCACAAGGAACAAGGTCATCATTGCAATCTCTACTATAAATATCAGGTTCTTTATTTGCATTTATTCTCCATTCAGATATTAACTCACACATTGAACATTCTCATTTATTGTGCATTTACTCCTCACCCTTCACACCAATTTCACAGCCATCACTTGGTTACATTGGTTTTATCGCTTGAGTATCTTGCTGACTTAAGCATCGGAGTGGTCACGTCGGACATCCCTCCGGCGCCCATTCACGTGGTTGTTTTCTTGTTTGCAGATCTCTCGAATCGTTCAAGAAGTCAAACAGTTTAATCCAAGCGTCCGACTCATATTTCCTTCAAAATATTTCGATAGTATACCCGGGAGAGTATCCGACCCGACTCGTCCATTTCGCCCGGGTTGCATCAGCTATAAAAACAATGCAATTATTAATATCATGTGTAATTGTTGGAAAACCGTAATTATATCTGAAAGAGTGATTGAAATGTGACGTTTATGTTACTTTTAATTTTGTAAAATTTGAAATATGTGTTGTCATCGGTTGCACACTAAAAGTATTTATTTGAGTGGGTGCTTGCTCCTATGGCTTCCGGGATAGAATGCATGCATATGCTCTGAAAAGAGCAAACATTGAAAAAGTGGAAAACCTCGAAGTATTTTCCTTGGGCAGTCTCTCGAGTGGACATTTCTTCGCTGTAAAGCCAAGCAACAACTTGTTATCATCAATCTTTAATGTGAACTTTTTTTCCTATGATAATATATATCTTAAAATTTCAATAAATATTGACAAAATATATAATAAAAGACTCCTATATAGTTTTGATATCCTGCACATCTACCATGCACACCTACCGTGCACACCGATGAGGTGTCACTCACCCATTGGATGCACAATTTTTCTATATTTCATCACATCCAATAGGTGAGTGACACCTCATCGGTGCTCACATAAATGTGCACGGTATGTATACAGGATATCAAAATTATATATATATATATATATATATATATTATTGTTGGTCAGAAATACCAATCAATCCGTTATGCATAAGTAGCTAGGTTTTGTGACAAGTTGTGTGTGTAAGAAAAAGTTGAAATTTATGGTCACGCTTTGCTTGCTTAATCATTTCAAATCAACCCCACTTGTTTTATCCCCTTCATCATTCTTCATTNTATGTTTAAATATTTATTATAATAAGATATGAATGAAATTTTTTTTTAAAAAAATGAACGATCTGTTTAATAAAAAAAAGTATGATTTTTTTGTTCTGGAGAAAGAAAAGAAGGAGAGCGGTTGAAGAGATGAGTGTAACCAATTTTTTTAAATCAAGTGCAGATGAGAGTGGTGGAAGTTGTTTTGATATTTATGAAATTTTTTAAAAAAACTCCACCTACTTACCAAATAGTTACTTTATAAGGTTTAACTTTATTTAATATTATATATATTCAAGACGTCTCTTGTTGGACGTCGTAAAATATGTTTAAATAAATTTCGTGGAAACATTTAATATAACATATTTCTCGAGATCCGAAAAAATGTGTAAGATGATGATTAAAATGACATTTCACAATATGTTCATGTGAACATCTTGGGACGATGTCCACCCAAGATGTTCACGAGAGGCACCCAAAGTCTCAAAATTATATATATTAAGTTTCTAACTTAATAGGCTTATTTCAACCTTAGCGTAAGATGTAAATATCATCACATTACTAATGCTATCTGCTCTTTTTATACACTGATTTAATTCCAATATCATGGAATGTACGTATGACAGAAAACAATTGGCTATTAAAATTCCTCATTCTATTTTTATTCTTTGACCAAAAGCAAATATGCAATAATATCCACTCCAAATCAATCCTCTTCCAAATGCGAAATATTCTACGCCGATCAAATGTCACCTATGCCGGCTCCTTGATAAATAGTTTTTCTTTTGATGGAGTGTGTCGGTACATAGATATAAAAATATAGTAATATTTTTTATATTTTCATATCCATTTATGTTATATATTCGAGAAGTGTGAAAATATTCTAAAAATTTTAAGGTTCTGGGCACGACCACGAGCTTCTGAATATACACTTAAACATATTTGTCATGCCTCGGGCACAAGACAACACGAACACGATTGACTAGCTCAAATTGTTATAAGAATATTGTATATAATTGAGTCCGTACTCAATTAGGCTCGTGTTGATTTGGCTCAACTCAAACCTAGATCCTTAATTTCTATGATATTTATGCATCGATTTTTGCAAGTCAGCTCTTAAATGAAAAATATGGATGATTTTATTTATAATTTTTTCGAAAAAACTAATATTTGTCCCATAGACCTCCGTTTGATTTTTAGTATGACGAGTATAGATTTTGTATTGTGACTTGAATGGTATTTTATTGACAGAGATTTTTAAATCCAAAATATATGGTATGTGTTTATGTATATGCCTTGGAGGCAATACAAGTGAAAAGGTTTAAAACGTGTTCCCAAATTCACTTCTGGATACTCGTACAAGTTTCTAGAGAATGCCATCAAATATTGTAAGAGCAGTTTTAAATTATCAAATAAATTTAAACATATATCTTAGAAATTTCAAATTTCATTTTAAATATGTTTTAGAAATTCCAAAACTTCATATGGAAAATTTAGTTTGTATTTTATTATTATGTATATAAAGATTTAGTATATAAATGCCCATAACGTAACAAGAGTAAGTCTCAGATATCTATATTTGGAGTGAAAATCAAATTTTTGACAAAAAAAATAATATTTTTTTATGGTCGGATATGAAATCTGTTTCACAAAATCGACATTTGAGATGATTTCATAAAAGTTTATGTGATGTGACGAATCTAGCTTTGACCCGAGATCTCATATCAAATTTAGGACATTGATGTCATATAAACTATAAGTCATCGAAGTAACATATATTGGATTCAGAAATACACACGATCTTGATTTTGATGATAACAAAATTTATTATTGTATTTCTAATATATTTACTCAAGTGTGTAGTTACTAACTTAAGATGAAAGCTAAGACCCAAATTTAGCCAAACTGAAAATCAAGCGAGTTTCACTATTTTGATGATATCTCACAGATCAAAAATGCCAAATTACAAACCGTCAAAACAACTTAACAGAAAATTCAATTTGGGACAAGTTTTATTGCACGTCAGTTGGGCTAAATTGATCAGCTCGGTTATCCAAATGAAACGATTCAGTATGAGTTATGAAGCTAAGATGATGATCTAAAATCCTATTCACAAGTCAAAGTTTGAATCAGAATGTAAGATGTTGATAAATGATGATGAAAATACGAGTTCTGTTGAGCAAAACTGAATAATCTGTTGAACAGGTTCAGTTGAGCAGACGAGCAAAACTGAACAAAAACGTCAAAATCAACGAGGCTCGGGAAAAATGTCCAGCAAGGCAGAAATGACCATTTCAATATCAGAAACTGTACAAAAACTTTCCAAACAGTCATATTCCTGTATCAAATGTATATATAATTCTTGGAGCCTAATACAACATCTTGAAGATCAAATACAAGCTTTGGAAATTGACTCAAATCATGAGCATCCTACATGAAGAAATGAGTTAGAATGAGAGCAATTCCAATGTATGAGAATACATTTGAGAGATAAATATATGGTAAATGATTAAATCCTCACACACAATCACTCACACACATATATAAGAGTTGAGATTCAAAGTTTAGTTGAGTGAGTCTTCACACAAAGACATTAAATATTATATTTGTAATCTTGTCATAAGAGACGTTAAACATTATGCAGATTGTGAGGTTGCGGTCTACAATTTAGAGTGTGTTAGGAGTTCTAATTAGGCAAGAGATAGATCATAAGTTGAAATGAGTTTGTACAATGATTTGTATAAATTAAAGTCTTCTAGATATTTTTATCAAGAGGAAGAAGGAGTGACTTAGGAGTTGTTAATATCCGAACATCTATGAACAAATTTGTGTCTATTTATTTATTGCATTTAATTATCGTTATTGTTTTTAAGATGTATTGTTGAAGCATTTTATGTGTTATTCAAATACCTAAAATATTGCATATCAATTGTTTGACAAAATGTTTTAACCAAAATCTTTTTACTCATTTAACTTACATATCTTTTAAATATTGTACAAAATATTTAATCGGTTTATATGAAACATTATTTTGAGTGTCTTTTACTTGATTTGAAAACCAAACTCGATTTAATTCATCGGTTTTCAATATTTGCAAGAATCGAAATATTGTAAATCAACAATTATTCTTCAATCAATCCTATCAACATGTTTTATTAAACATATAGGTATCACCTATATTTTATATAGCATCCACTTATATCAGACAAATATAATAATAAATATTATTTAAATTAATCTTTTTACCGTATAATATAAGAATATATAATAATTAATAGATTTTTTGAGATGGAAGACCGTAGAAATATACTATCATCCAAGAAAACATGGAAATCTTTATTTCAAGATTACAATGTGACATTTTAGACAAACGATTACCCAAATTTGGCATATACTGCCGCATTCCAGTCCACAAGTTGTACATTTCAATTGCTCATCCATTAGTTTGATGCCACGTGTATCGCGTTGTAAAGATTAAAATAAACCTCGGAATTAAATTTATCAAAATAACTATAACACAATGGTTTATATTAAATCTCCCTCACCTTCATATAATAAGCCGATTGCTTAATTAGTTCATAAATTGAGACAAACGTCCGATGAAAAAAGTTGATAATTCGTCTAGCCCAATCTTATCCCTCGCATCAAGCCATCTCCTTGAGCCAAACCCGCGCCCGTCGGCTGGATAGAGCCCTTTTATCTGTTTCGTCAAAAGATCACCTAATGCAAGTCGTGCAAAAATCAATTAATTAATTAAAATATTTAAATGTTTGGTTAATATAGTCTATATAAATATATACATGTATTGGTGTGTCATAATTGGAATAAGACTATTCTTTTGGACCATATGTGAAACCATTTTCATGCAAATAATCTTGTTTTGGGCCCACAATCTATTAGACATGCACATGAATTTATTTATAGTGTTATTCTACATTCTTCCTGATAAAAGAAAAACAATAAGCCTTCAAACCGCCAAAGCATCTCAGACCCTTAGATCAAACCTCGCGTGACATAACAGTGTCGAGTGGTTCAGATGCAAGCCACGTGTCTTACACTAAATTCCTGTTTCATAAATTTATATCCACATAATTTATTTCTTATACCTAATGTGTGTTTTTTTTAAAAAAATATTTTATTAACATTTCCAACTTTAAATATGGATGATATTGTTATTTTTTGTTTGTAGAACGACCGACAGTTCTATTAATCTATAATTTTTTATAAAACGATAAATGTTTATCTTATCCAGGACGATTGATTTGCGTCTCTTGATGTATTATAATTTATATAAATAATGCCAAATATACTTATATTATTATTTTTTTTAAAGGAAATTTCATTAATCATGTCAGGAATTACAATAATCATTTAAATGTTCAATCAAACAAGTTGGACTATCAAAGAAAATCGAAGGACTAGCATAAAAGTGAGCAGCTTTTGCCAAAGCATCGGCTACACCATTTGCTTGTCTATATGCAAATTGAACCGAGAGTACGGTTCCTTGATTCAGTAGCAGCTTGCATTGGTGCACAAGAGATCCAAACTCGATAGCGTCGTCGTCGGGAGAGTTGATAGCATCCACAACATTCTTTGCATCTCGTAAATTCAGTAACATTATTTAAGTTAACTTTTATTTTATGAATCCAAATAATTATTATTTTATATAACAATAAATCCAAATAATTATTTTTTTCATAATGAAACAAAAGAGTAGGGCGGAGGCTGATGGACCACTCTCCTATCCGGTCGGTGAAAGCGAGAGCCATGGGCGGCCCAATTTCCTTTTCGAATTAAATAATTAATCATGTTTACTTCAAATTTAAAAAACAATGACCTCAAATTTTTTCAATTTTTTTTTTAAAAAAGATTAATATTTATAAAATTTAAACAAAAAATCAAAGATCTAAAATTTTTATCTACAAATCTTATCTTTCGAAGCTTTCATGCAAAAGTGTCCATACGTTCAACATCTATCGTCTTTTTTCTAAATCATTTCTTACTTATTTCACATATTAATTATTAAATGACACTTCATTTAATTATTTTGAAAAAAAAAACATTTTGGTTAAAAATAAAAAATAAAATTATTTTTTGAAAGATAATTTATGGAATGATTATTATACATAGAAATAAATGTATTTCTATTCGATAAATTTTTAACTTAAATGTTTATACGTAACTTGTAAAAAATGTCAAAAAAAATATATATATTTAAAAAATCATTTTAAATTAAGCTCGATTTCGAATTAGCCTAACCTTTTGATTATAATTGAATTTGTTTAGTTTGGGGCAGATTTCTTTTAAAAAGTCGTACCTTGTTTTTTTTCAAAAATAATAATTTTCTTCTATGTATTTCAATATAGGTGGTAAGCCAATGAGCTTAGGGTGAATGGATATTATGAGAGAGAGTGAGAAAAATTGAATTTGATTAATTTTACTTATAATACTTTGGAACAATTAAAAAATTATAAAAATGAAACCATTCAGTTTGAACAGCAAAGAGCGATTAATCAAATTCGGCAACGACCTTTTCCAGCTGTTCAATGGTCCCCTCATGAAATTTTTATGAATTTCAAATAATATTCAGGATCTTATGTTTTCTATCATCTAATAAAAAAATACATTACAATTCCGTTCAAATTTTTATAAAATGGTGACGAAAGGTATATTTGTACAAATATTTTCATTTTTCAAGAAAACCATAACACATAAGAAGTTCATTGGCATAATTTTATCTTATTTATATGCAGATGAAGAAAATATTAAATTTTGAATAAACAAATACTCGGCATGAAATATATATTCGAATGAGTTTTCCACATAATGCATATATTTATTTTTATATAAAATCTTGTGAAATCAATATATTTTTTTAAAAAAAACCTAAAAAATTTAAATTTGTAATATAATATTTTTATAATAATAAAATGTTTCCACTCCCACCAAATTTCCACAATAAATACCCCATCCAACTTTCTCTTCTTCTATCACTACTGCTCACTCTCCACCAAACAAACACTCACACTTCCTTATCTACGTAAGGCCAAATGACCAAGGACGTGGCGGAGCAAGGGTCCTTTGCGGCGAAGGACTACCACGACCCACCACCAGCACCGCTGATCGACGCGGCAGAGCTGATGAAATGGTCTTTTTACCGGGCCTTGATAGCCGAATTCATAGCCACTCTACTCTTCCTTTACGTTACTGTGCTGACAGTGATCGGATACAAGCATCAATCGGAAACTGATTTGTGCGACGGTGTGGGGATTCTGGGGATCGCGTGGGCTTTCGGGGGGATGATTTTCGTGCTTGTCTACTGTACTGCTGGGATTTCTGGTCAGTTACGTTGCTTTATTATGTTTTCCCTTCATTCTTCTTTTATTAGACTTGTTATGTGTGGATTTTGTATGGACTTGAGCTGTTTTTCTTGTTTGATTTCCACGAGAGTTTAATCTGTACAAAGATTTTGCACACGTGATATTTATCAAGGACAATATTCGAAAAATTCATCGTATAAGTTGACGTGTTTTGAATTCAGGAATTCATTCAAATTTTGGTATCAGTTCCATAAGCTGGTAGTTTCTTCTTTTTACTCCTGGTCTGCAGAGTACCTATGGCATCTGATATTGGAATTAATGTAGTAAAACAATTCATACAACTGTTTGAATTAAGTAAGTGGTTACTTACATATGTATGTATGTATGTATAGGGGGTCACATTAACCCGGCGGTGACATGGGGGCTATTCCTGGCTCGGAAAGTGTCGCTGGTGAGGGCGCTGATGTATATGGTAGCTCAATGTTTGGGTGCCATCTGCGGAGTTGGGCTGGTCAAGGGATTCCAGAAATCTTTCTACAAAAGGTACGGTGGCGGCGCCAACGAGCTGCAACCAGGCATCAGCATCGGAGTCGGCTTGGGGGCCGAGATCATCGGCACGTTTGTCCTCGTTTACACTGTCTTCTCGGCCACAGATCCCAAGAGAAGCGCAAGAGATTCTCATGTCCCTGTAAGAAGTACTTTCTCTTTGTGATTGTTTTTTGGATCACCTTGAAGTTCTATGTGATTCTTGAAAATATTCAGGTTTTTGGCCCACAAACTTTATCGAATCACCAACTCTCCTAGATTGCTAGCTAATCTGCCCTTTTTTCCAAGATGATATATCTACTACTTAAAAGTCACATAGATTTGAGTAAATGAAAGCCTTCTGTTTCAAACATGGATTTAATATTGTGTGTTCAATGGTTTGACTTGATGCCACCCCAAATTTTGTGAATATAATAATTGTTCTTATTTTTTGACGAGGTGGGGTGTGAGTAATAGAAAGTGGAACATTAGTCCTAGAATATCTAACATGGTCCCGAAATGTAATGTTTGAGTGATTTTGAATCGGCTTGCGACCTTTGATTTAAGAATAATGGGATTTTAATCTCAACTAAAAAATAATATAAAAGAGACGTATTGATCAAAATTATGTGTCAAAATTAGGAAATTTGACAAGAAACTTGTGGCTATTAGAGCGTTGAGCCACCAAACCTCAAAAAGTGGCTTTAGAGCCTTAGGACCAAGGCATCAATCCCACCACTCTTGTGCCAAAATGTCGAATAAGTAATAATGTAACATGACATTTTGTTCATGTTGTCCCACTCTTTTTATTATAGGATGCTTCAATTTTTATGATTTTTCGGCGTCATATATATATTGATCATCGACTGAATTACGAAACTAGGTGTTGGCACCTCTTCCAATCGGATTCGCGGTGTTCATGGTCCACCTAGCCACCATTCCCGTCACCGGAACCGGCATCAACCCTGCAAGGAGTCTTGGAGCTGCAGTAATCTACAACCAAGAGAAGGCTTGGGATGATCAGGTAAACTATATGGACACCTCCAAAAACAATTTTAAAAAAAAAACCCAGAATTTTTTTTTATAGTTTAATTTAATTTTTTAATTTTTCAGTGGATCTTTTGGGTGGGACCTTTCGTTGGTGCAGCCATTGCAGCATTCTACCACCAGTTTATATTAAGGGCAGGAGCAATCAAGGCCCTTGGATCATTCAGGAGCAGTTCCCGAGTTTGATCTAAGGGTGAAGAAGTGAGGATCTTCAACTTGTGTCAATTATTAATATATAAATAAATATATATTTTAATTTTAGAAAAATGTTGTATGGTAAATTTGTGTGGATTTTCGTCATCTTTCACCATCGAAATTATTCTCCAAGCTTTTTGCTATTTTATGGAGGCCTTATCGAGAACCATTTACATGTCGATTTTCAACCATTTGTCCTTGGTGTTTGGCTTTGCATCACATTGTTTTATCTAACGTTTGATTAGACTTTGCATCGTCGTTTGTTTTATCTAGCGTTTGATTAAAAATAAATATGTTATTATGAGATTCATCCTATTCATATTAAATCAACTCTTTTAAAATCAACCTCCAATTCAGTAGTAAAAGAGTTATTTTTTTACTTTTAAATTAACAACTACTGAAAAAATTGAAAAAAATAAAAAAATAAATAGAGACCATTCCAGGGTTTTACATTCACCAATTCCCCTGATTGCACGTATAATTAGAATATAGGGATCGCAAGTCACAACTTCTACTGGTGAAATCATAAATAAGGTAGGAGGGGGGCTATATATGCAATCTGAATTTTCCCATGTCTCTATTTCTTTAATTGATTTTTGTTTGAAAATATATTATATAATTATCATGAGAATGCCCGATGTTTAGGCAGATGACTTATATCTCATATGACATCATATTTTCGGATTTGGTATGAGATATTAGGTTCGAGATCTAATTGTAACAATTTCTCCTCAAACTAAAAAAAAAAAAGAAAAAGAAAAAAAAATTAGAAGACGACAAAAAAATGTTTTAATTTTGAGACAGACTGAATAGGATTCTCACTAAAAGATATGGACCACAAGAGAGCTCCACACACATCACTCAGATAACCCTATTGCAGGGGCACTGGAATTATTAGGGTAAAATTCCATTTCATTTTTTTTTTTCTCAAAATAATAAAATTTTAAACCGTAAGACTATTACTTTTTAAGTAAATTTTTACCTTCAATTTATGTTTCATAACATTAAAATTTAATATTCACCTTAAATGACCTATGTCTATTCCACAATTAAGATATCCACGTCGTCACGTTCTTAATTTCATCTCAAATAACGACGATCATTGAGATTCGACATATATATAATCTTCTAATGATAGATAGATCCTCTCGGCCAAAGTCGACTATCCAGTTGCTTCGCTATTCGGTTCAGTGTTCTTGAATTTTCAAGTTGGTATAGAAATACATTGAAGATATATAATAGCTAGGATTCGAGGATTGGATTGCCAAACCAAATTAGGCATAATTGAAGACTTTTAGTAGGAAATAGGGCTGAATTGTCCATGTCTACCTTCCACTTGCTACACTTCAACTGTGCGATGTTATTGCTTGTATTCATAGTCTTGATGAGTATAATGACGGGTGAATTAGTAGAATTTGAAGAAAGTACAATTGTTTGTACGAAAATTGCTTTATGAAATTAATTGTTCTAAATTCTAAAAAAAAAAAGTTTACTATGTTCAAGTAAAATTGTATTTAAAGTAATTTATTTGATACTTCGAATGATTCTTTGAGTGATTTTTTTTTTTTTTGGTTTGAATTATTTAAAGCAATATTGAAGAACAAATAGAATGGGTAATTTTGAGTTGAGAAATATCATGAACTCTTTTTTTGAAGCTAAACAAGAGATTTTATTAATAATGGGATGGATTATTACAATAGTGACTTGAAAAAGAAGTAACACAATCCGGAGGTTCACTCCACACCTTGGACTAGCATAAGAACAAGAAGCTTTTGCTAAAGCATGAGCACACTCGTTCGTTTGTCGTCGAATAAAAATAATTGAAAACTCGTGCTCACATCTAATTATATCT
>NW_027358147.1:0-404 GCF_012295235.1 Primulina huaijiensis | reverse complement strand
TATCAAATTCGGGCATAGGAAGGACAATCAGATCTGCCCGGACAAAATCTTTGAATAAACGAAGCTCCAGATTCTTGACAATCTTAGTCGTGAGCATTTGTTCACCGGAAGGAATAGTAATTTTGAAACCCAAACCCATATCTTGAGGAGAAATTTTCAATCTTTTGATGAAGGTTTCTGATATGAAGGAGTGTGTAGCCCCCGAATCTAGCAAAGCATAGGTAGCTACACCTAGAATGATAATCCTCCCTGCGGTGAAAATGTCTTTAAAATCTTTTCGTGTTGAATCTTAAGGATGTACTATCATTAAATCCCTAAAGTTTTATGAAGACTTCGCGTTGAACTTAAACATTTCTAGTAAAAATTGTACTTTAGTCCCTTAACTTTTGAAATTTGCACTACTG
>NW_027358146.1:0-526 GCF_012295235.1 Primulina huaijiensis | reverse complement strand
GTGAGAGTCCTAGCCAAGCTAGGACTCGAGTAGGGGCTGGGGAAAAAGTCCTAGCCATGCTAGGACTCTACACGAGAAGCTGTCCAGGAAGTGCGCAGGGTTCGCGCTGCTTCCAGGGGTTTGGGGCTTGGTCTGGGGTTCAAGGGCTGGGTCAAGGTGATGCACTAGAGTCCTAGGAGGGTGCTCGGGTGGTTGGTTCAAGGGCTGGGCTCGTTGGTAAGGGTTGGGAAGCAAATCAAAGAGTCCTAGTTCTATAAGGATTCTCGGCCAGCTTAGGGGCTGTTTGGGGTTGCTCGTTTTCGTTGTTTGGTTGGGTTCTTAGTGGTCTAAGGGTCCAGTAGGGTACTTAGGATGTTGGTCAAGTTTTGGATCAAAGTGGTTCGGGGGTGACTTGTGAAAATCGAAAGTTGGCTCGGGGCCGAAGCTTAGGCGTCAATTTAGGGTTTTTAACTCATTAAAATTTAAAAACAGCTGATGGGGGTCGAGTCGTGGTTCATAAAGGCTAAAATAATATAAAAAGACTAAA
>NW_027358145.1:0-427 GCF_012295235.1 Primulina huaijiensis | reverse complement strand
TCTTTAAATTTGATGAGTTATTTTACGTAGTATTTTAGTTATTATTTTTTCAATTAAATAAGTGAGACCGGACTGGAGTTGGAGAATTGAGATAAAATCTAATATTTAGAAAACATTCCTAGAATTTATTTAAGATAAATAATAAGTCAATTTAATATAAAAGAATGTTTAAGAAATTAATTAAGTAATTTAAATATTTAGCCATGCATGCAATATAATATTACTCCATAATTAATTTCTTAAGTCANGTAGATAAAACTCTAAAGATTTAAAATACAATATTTAACAATATTTTCCCCCCCATTTTAAACTCAAAATTTTGGCCATCACCATTTAAATATTTAAAAATATTTGACAACCCATTTATTTAATATTTTTCCCAATCCATTTCATGATAGATAATTCTCTAAATTCTATTCACCACTAA